>NC_085027.1:6871885-6909385 GCF_963692335.1 Osmerus eperlanus
AAACCAGCCTCTGTTTGCCCGTCTGCCCATCTCCCCCCCTCTCACTCTCCCTTCCCCCCCCCTCACTCTCCCTTCCCCCCCTCACTCTCCCCCCCCTCTCACTCTCCCTTCCCCCCCCCTCACTCTCCCTTCCCCCCCCTCACTCCCCCCCTCACTCTCCCCCCTCTCACTCTCCCTCCCCCCTCACTCTCCCCCCCCCCCTCACTCTCCCCCCCTCTCACTCTCCCCCCCCCCTCCCCTCTCACTCTCCCCTCCCCCCCCCCTCCCTTCTCACCTCTTCCTCCACGTCTCTCTTCCTCTGTTAACTTCCTCCTGTCTACTACCTTCTCCCTCTTTCTACATTGTCCCTGTGTATACCCTTTCATCTTTTCTCCTTCTTTCATCCTCATTTCTTTTTCTCTTTTGCCTCTCCTTGACTCTTGACATGTCCTCGGTGGCTAAACAAGCACACATGGGGAGAGGGAGAGAGAGAGAGATAGCGAGAGAGAGAGAGAGAGAGAGAGAGAGAGAGAGAGAGAGAGAGAGAGAGAGAGAGAGAGGCAGAGAAAGAGAGGCAGAGAAAGAGAGAGAGCAATAGGGAGTAGAAAAGGCCATAAAGAAAGCCTTCTTGGGGAGCATAGCTGTAAACCCAGGTATACACGGCTGAAAACTGTTAAACACAGCTAAATACAGGTACACTACAAGTAGTAAATACAAGCACGATCAACACTGTAGCAGAACATAAACACACACACACGTACACACACAAAAACACATGTTTGCACACACACTACACACACAAATGAATAAAACACACCTTAACCTCACAACTGTATCCACTCTCAACATCTTCCTCTAAGGGGACTTTGATTACACTTTGACTTTGCCCCCATCCTACCCCCTCCCTCCCCCACAAGTCTTTAATCAGCATGTAAACAAGTGCAAGGTCATTTTCTTAAATGGGGGAGGAGATAAGGGGAGCTGGTAGTTAATCCTGTGGGCGTGCTGATGGAGAGCTTCCTGTCCTGGTGATTCTCTCAGATACTCATTATGCAAGTCCACAAACTGTGAACACAGGCCCCAACACAGAGCTGGTGACTCAGCACTTCTGGAGCTTCACCTGGACTTAAGAGACGAGATACCATGTCCAGCCTCATCCTCTGGACCACACACACCTCTCAAGAGTACTCCCCGGAGCTCCTTTGTATTACTGTATGTTAATGGCGTGTGTGTTTGTGTGTGTTTGTTTGTGCGCGCATGTGTGTATGTGTATGGAGAGATTATTTCAGAATCAGCAGAGAGTGTAGATCTGTCTGTGTGTGATTAACTGGCTGTGTTTGATGAGTCTGGCTGCTCTGGCGTGCTGCTTTGCTGAACTCAGCATCGCCAAGTTTTCTCTTTTCTTTCAACAAATACGTGCAGATTGCCTTGATGTCTGGTGATTGCTAACGTGAGCAGGGAATTAGAGTAGCTGGGAAGACTGCGCGCATTCACGCAAAGACACACACAAGCAAACACACACTCACACTTCCACATATACACATTCAGTGCAAAGACAAACACGTACACTTAAAAGAGGGACAGGGTGACTAGCTATCTGTCTGGGACGCCCCAGCAGGACATTCTTCCCCATGACAGGAGGGAAGCCATGTTAACATCACTGAACCAGCTCTGCACTGTCAGAGAGAAAGGGAGAGGGAGCGAGAAGAGAGAGAGAGAGAGAGAGAGAGAGAGAGAGAGAGAGAGAGAGAGAGAGAGAGGAGAGGTAGAGAAAGGGAAGGAGAGGGAGCGAGAGAGAGGGAGAAAGAGAGAGAGAGAGAAGGAGAGGTAGAGAAAGGGAAGGAGGGAGAGGGAGGGAGAGAGAGGGAGAAAGAGAGAGAGAGAGAAGGAAAGGTAGAGAAAGGGAAGGAGAGGGAGCGAGAGAGAGGGAGAAAGAGAGAGAGAGAAGGAGAGGTAGAGAAAGGGAAGGAGAGGGAGAGAGAAAATGCATGAGCTGGGCTTCACCTGTCATTCTCAAAGACTGCTGACAAGTGGGAGGTTTGTGTGTGTGTGTGTGTGTGTGTGTGTGTGTGTGTGTGTGGGGGGGGGGCAAGTGTGTGAAAGGAGTTTGTGGTGAGGAGCTTCTGAGCTTATGCAGCGAACACAAAGTAACACCTCATCCAGCTCTGCACGTTCAACTCCACATTAAACATTCAACTGAAGCCTGTTCTATTTCTGTATTAAGCGCTAATGATACATGCACTGTATCCTTCATTACTTGGCTAACGTTCTGATTATACATCATGTCAGAAGACCGACCCTGTATGCTGGCTGAGGTAGTCCACACATCATCTACCTTTGAAAGACAAAACTTTGTTTTGTTTTTTTACCAATGTTTTTTCATTCTATATGTCCTACCCATCTGATCAGTGCCAGGGCGGCCATTTTCATGGCACTTTCCAAGGCAGCATCACTGTGAGCATTTTTTGTTTTCCAGGGCTAATATAAAAACTGGGTATGAGACTAGGGAAGGGTTACTTCAGGGTCACAATAGGATCAACAATGCTAGACTGGGAAACAGACTAATTCAAGAGACTTGACTCTGCACTAGGTAGACAGTACATAGTCTGTTGTGATCCTACAGTGTTGTGCTACTCAATCTCTAATTTGATTGTACTCTCTGTTGTGGTGGGCAGGAAGGCAGAAACCAGGCCGAGCTGTGAGGAGAAGGCTTAGCTCTCCGAGGAGAAAAAAACAACACCCTTTTTTTAGGGGTGTTTCTCCCGTAAAGCTGCCGTGCTGCTGAAAGAGGAGGGTCTGGCAGCTGCTGATGGAGCAGAGACAGACTAGCCATGTGACCATCCTGTCCTGGGTCAGCTCTCTTCACTCATACAGGGAACAAAAGCGTGGGCAACAGAGGCTGACAATCCTCACACAGAGGACAAACTGACCAACAACAGAAAACTATTTGTCCTTTGGGAGAAAACTGCGGGGCTCCGTGAGTGGGGGAGGGGGGGGGCGTAATTAGTTTAGGGTGCTGCGCGTGTGTCTGGACAGGAGGCGGAGTTTGCAGGGAAAGGGGTGGGGCTCTGTCAGGGTGCCCTCTAATAGGGCACAATGATTGAATAGCACACACATGTGCATGCACACACATAAACACACCCGTCCACCTCAACCAATCCACCCATACACACGCACTACCCAGAATTCCAATGCGCCTCGCCACACTAAATATATCAATTAACACGTCTTTACACAGAGATAAAAGGAAATTAAAGCAGGGATTAGGGGTGGGGGGGTGTGTGTGTGTGGCAAGGTGGACTTGGGGTGCGTGTGTGGGGGCGTATGGGTGGGTGGATAGGATAATAAAGAAGAAAAGAGAGACAAAGGCTTTCCGATGGAAACATCTGCAGCCTGACGCTGCCAGAGAGAGACTGGAACATGGAGCCACTGGGCCATGGCAGTGTGTTAGGTCACATCCCAACACTGATACTGAACAGTCTCTAACCTGACCCATTTCTCAGTGACACATGCCAGAGTCAATTTAATGTGCCGTTTGTACCGGAGTAACAATCTGATGTTTTGCTACTCAATTATGGTGAAGCCTTCAAGCCTACCTATCCAAGATGCAGTTAGGAAACTCACAGGGTCGGGAGCTAACTTTTTCTACCCTGTCCTAGCCCTCGCTCCGTCTCTCTTCTCTTCCTCCCCTTCTCCCGGCAAAAGTCGGCAGTGGTTGCGCTTGGCTGCCTCGTTATTAAGAAAGGGTCAGGTGCAGCAGGAGCTCTCAGTCGGAAAGCAGGATGTGTGGATCTCTCCATAGACACCTCCACGCATGACGAAATGACAAGCATGAGGCTGTGGCAGCACCTCAACATACACATCAGCAAGACAAAAAGACAGGGGGAATGCACCGAGGAGAGAGAGAAAGAGAGAGACAGAGAGAGAGAGAGAGAGAGATAATAAGATCTCTCTCTAATAATATAAGATAATAAGTAAGAGACAGAGAAAGAGAAGTAGGTAGACATAGAGGGGCAGAGGGAGGGATAGAGTGGAAGAGATGGAGAGGCAGAGGGAGGGATAGAGTGGAAGAGATGGAGAGACAGAGGGAGGGATAAAGAGATGGAGAGGCAGAGAGAGAGGCAGAAGGAGGGATAGAGTGGAAGAGATGGAGAGGCAGAGAGAGAGGCAGACGGAGGGATAGAGTGGAAGAGATGGAGAGGCAGAGAGAGAGGCAGAGGGAGGGATAGAGTGGAAGAGATGGAGTTGCAGAGAGAGAGGCAAACAGAGGGAGAGCAGGAAGCCGAGGAGGCGGGAGAGAAAGGAAGGGGGCAGGCGGCAAATGAATGATGGAGAAAAAGTGTGATACATTTTCCAAGACTTTAATTGGCTTTTGGGGCTTGTGCTGGGCCAATTAGCAAGACTGTTACATCCGCATACTGAGACCTAATTGGCGGAAATGGAGAATAGAACACAACATGGTCTGATAAAGGAGAGAAAGAACCAAAGAAAGAAAGAAAGAGAGAGGACAAAAAATACATATATCTCCAAAAAACCTTTGTTTACTGTTTGGAAACCATTTGGCAAATATGCAGGGAGAGTGAGATATGAGATGTTCCTCAGCATGCTTGTAAAGGCTGGCTGAATTAATTGGACGTGCGGAGAGATCATTCAGGGGAACGACCTAAGCTGTCCACAGAACTCCATGCCCTACATGGGAGGATGTGCTGAACGAGCATGTAAGCACAACACGGCCGTATAAACCGTCTGCAGGCGGGATGTTCGCATCTGGATCCTATTACTGTACTCGTACACCCCCTTCTCCTGGGATTGGGTGAACAGGACACGGAGATCCGACAATCGCTCTTTACATGCGATTCATCAAATAATGTAAACAAAGCAGTGTTGGAGCTGAACCCCCTCACACTGTGCCTGTGAGAGACAGGGGCTTTCAGGGAGTCAGTCAATGGAGGAATTTGAATTGTAGATGTTGCAAGCAGACGATTCCTCTCAGTCAATCTGAGGATGACAGAAGCCCTGCCGGACCCCTGCCGAGAGCAGATACACTCATCCCTGCCTCGATCTCTTCTTCCTCTCCCTCCCTCTACCCGTTGTCATCTGACTCTCCCTGTTCCACTCGGTCTCTTTCTCTCTCCACACAGACTGACAGACAACAAAAGATAGAAACACAGTGCTTTAGAAACACAGTGCTTTAGAAACACAGTGCTTTAGAAACACAGTGCTTTAGAAACACGTCAGAGGAAGAGGGGAGCTGGAGTGCTTTTATCTGTCCTTCTCTTTCAGGGCTGTTCTCTGGAAGTCTCTAGCAGACAGGCCAGTAGGTTCAAAGCCAGGGCTGGACCATATCGCTCAGCTCTGCCTGTCTGACTGTCTCTCACTCAGGCCTCTGCCAGGCATCGGCCTCCGTGATAGCCTTCACTCATCCGGTTTATGTGCGATCCAGAAGCCGGGGCTGGTTGTGGTTGAACGGTTTTTATTTTCCAAAGGGCCTACAACCTGTCTGATGATGCGTTTTAAAAGCCTTCGAACATTCCGGTTGTCCCGATAGTCAGTCAGTCAGTCAACCAGAGAAAGAGAGAGAGAGAGAGAGATACGGGGGCACACACTTCCAGACTGCGCAGTTGGGACCTGGAACGCTTCCGTAAATGTTACCGGAACGTTTCCTGGAACGTTAACATCACAAAGATAGTCTATGAGGACCTTCGCTCAGGTGCTCTGGTAACAGCCGACTCGCAGGGGCCCCGTCCACTGTTTCCCTCGCTCTCTTTATTACCTCTCTGGGTTCAGAAGATGCGGGAGCAGATTGGAGGCGGAGATTGAAGAGTCCACCCCCTGATGGGAGCTATTCCCAGGAGATGCTTACCCCAACCCTCATAGCCACACCATTAACCCCCTTCTAGATGGAGAGCAAGCATGAGTGGCTACCTATAGGGGCCATCAAGAAGGAGCCACCTATAGAGACCCCATCCTGACCATCATCTTATTAGAGGACCAGGGAACCAGGGAGAGCAGAGCCAGGCAGTGAAGAAGTCTCGCAGGACTTGCTTCCTCGCAGCGTGTCGGTGTGTGTAACGCTCAACGGAGTCTCCCTGGAGAGCCCAACATGCCACTGCAAACAGCTGATTAACCCACAAAGGTGCCATTGGCCCTTCCCCCCCACCGACCCCCCCCCTCCCCTTTCCCCCAACCCAGCCCCCTCTGCCTCCATCCCCTACTCCCCCACTCCTCCTCCCCAGAGATGGATACAGGCTGTGTGCGCGTGGGTGTGCATGTGTGTGTGTGTGTGTGTGTGTGTGTGCGTGTGTGAGACACAGAGTGAAAAAGAGAATATGTTAGAAACAGTATGCCCATGTGTGTGTGTGTCTGTGTGTGTGAGTGAAAGAGAATGAACGATAGAGCGACAGAGAGAGTGTGTTAGAAAGAGTGTGTGGGTGTGCATGTGTGTGCGTGAGTGAGTGTGTCCATGCAGGATGGATGAGTATTGAGATCAAGCAGAGCCCTGTTTCTCCATAGGGGCCTGTGGGGAATATTCAATCAAAGTGCTAATTCCCTTGAAGGCTGGTCTGAATCCTAGATCAACTGCATATAGACATAGAACCATGTACATGTCATACAAGTTAAAAGGTATCATATGGGCTTACAGTGTGTGCTGTAGGTTTGTGCTTTTGCCTCATCATTTTAATAGAACATTTTCACCTTTAAAAAGTACATACAATACCAGCACATAATAAGTGTCAACAATAAATTAATTAATGTGCAGAGCAGTCACTAAAACAAAACACCAGATGGTGATAGTCATGGTAAAAATGATTGTTTATACTTATTGTTTGATTAGACGTGATAATGAGAGTGGGATTCCTGAAGCAATTAGCAGTGTGTCTGCTGCTGTGTCGGCCATATTGTGAGAGGACAGGGGAAGGACAGGGTGGACTGTTATTACACAAAACTCTTCTTTAATATCTCTCTGGTGAGGTGATTAGCGCCAAAAAGACACTGCAAGGTGAGAGAGCTGAAGCATGGCACCCTTGGAACCATCTTCAGACTGTTTTGTGTGTGTGTGTGTGTGTTTGAGCTTGTGTAAACATGTGCAAGCGTAAAACAGTGCGTGTATGTTTGTGTGACTGTGTTTATTCATGTGTGTGTGCAAGTGAGACAGAGTAAATATGTGTGTGTGTGATACAGTAGCATGGTGTTGGTGAAAGTGATGTTAATGCGTGTTCCTATGCCAAGCTCAGTGCCCAGGGGCTCTAGCCTCTGACAGAGGGCAGATTGGGGGCACTTACCCCTGGCAGAGTCTTCTGTTCATGGAGGGCGCTCTGGGCCTTCAGTGCTGACTCCCTGGCGCAGTATGTTAGAAAGGCACATCCTGTAGAAAGGGCACACACACGCACACACACAGATACACACACAGACATGCCAAACACACACACACACAAACATGGCTCAGTATAAGAGAAACAGCAGAACTACAACAAAAGGCACCATGAAAAAATGTATTAGCTTCATTAAATTCAACCCATGTGTTCCACAACAGCTTCCGTAACACGACTGCATCCATACAATCTGCATATTGCTGCTTGATGAATGATCACTTTCAGGATTATTGAACTAAAAGCAGAAAAACAACGCCGGGAGGCAGTTTTTAGCAAAGAAATAATTAAGAATCTCCAGTGATGAACCCCAAGCTGCGGCCTTTCACGTGTCTGGAGAGACCTCAAAGTTAGAAAAGCAAAAAAACAGTATGAATATGCATTAATAACTGAGCGACTAACAAAAATGTGACAGCTTTCATTAAAGGCTGAGCTGTGGTTCTGCTAGGCGGCTGCGTGCCTTGACAGTGGGTGACCCCGTTCTGAGGAGTTTTTTGCACCGTGCAGCATAATGTCCTATTACTACATGTAACACCTGCTGCCAATGCTCCCCATGGAGCTGGAGGCTAGCGCACACACACACACACACACACACACACACACAGCACCCATCACCCCAGAAAAGGAGCAGTGCACTCTGGCACAGGGCCACGAGAGCTCCCTTTCTCTACAACCTTCATCCACCCCAACAACCAGGCAGTTACTCAAGAGGAAAAATCACCTGAATGACACTGATTAAACAGCATGCCACAATGCAATGCAGAAAGGTTGGGTCGCCAGGGGAAGTACTCCTCAGCTTGTGTGACATTACACGAGACCGCTAAGGATTCTGGGATAAGGGTGGGGGGGGGGATCACCTTCTCTCCTGGAGTCTGGTTTCTTTATCATTAAGTCAGGCAGTCATGCACAGTCTGGGGGTGTCGGGTCGCAAGCCTCTGTTAGATCTCATCACAGTTCACGATTTAGGACTACACAGGTTTAAAAATGGAACCTACAGCAAATCAATGCTCCAGAGTTGTAAGACCGTCGTTTCTTTATCAGGCTACATTCTCCACTCGAAAATAGATTTTCTTTATCTCAGGCGTGTCGCCGGTCATCTCCAGCCAGAAGCCGGGGCCTAAGCAGGCAGAGGGGGCACAGCGGCCAGGATGCCACCCTCACTGGCTGGGGGGTAATCTCCCGACTGGGCTGTGTGTCTGCTTACTGCGGGACCTCCAATAAGCCCCTCTCTCATGGCCGTGGGGAATTGGAAGACTTTATGAAAGCCTCCATATCCAATATACTGGCGGCCCGTGGGACACTTTGAGCCCTGCGGGCCCATGATATAGGACCCCAATCTGGAACGGACACAGCTCGGCTGGGGGGGGGGGGCGTGTGGGGGGGGGACGACAGGGAAATTACAGAGGGAAGAGGAGGAGGTGTGGCATGAGAACAGCCAAATGGAAATGCAGTGAAGGAGTTGAGAGAAAGACAGAGAGAGGGGGGTGGGGGGGTTGAGAGAGAGAGAGATCCACGGTTGCCATGGTTATGAGATGATGGGAAGCAGTCTTCTTAGCGTGGGTTTATAAGCAGAACTGGCGGATTGCACAGAGGAGGGGGTTAAGTGGAGTGAAAATAATACTTTGGTAATCACAGAAAAATTGTGGAACAATCATTTCAGAGAGAGAACAAAAGTTCAATGAATTGCATTTAAGCCAAATGAAAACTTAAGCCAAGAAAAAGTGTTTTCGGAAAGGAATGGGTAAGTGGTACAATTTTGCTAGCCTGTATTGGGTAATTATAAACAGCAATCTTTTTCTTTGTAATGCCTCTGCTAACTCAATACGGAATGCAAAAACATAGCAAGCATTCAGGAATTCTGTAACTGACAGTAAATTAGTCTATCAGATAAATGTAAATAAGTAAACTCCAGAACTAAGTTTGACACCTCAATGTACGACTGACAAACCAGCCTTTTCCTAGCTAATGTGACTACATCAAACAAAAACATATTTAAAAGACGGTCAACCTAACAAAACACAATTATATCTGAATAATAACAGCACCAACTGTACTCTTAAAGCATGAAAAGACATTGAAAATCTGAGAAAATCAGACCACCCTATTGGCACAAGGACGGATCCCTGTCTAACTCACACACACAAGCTCTCACTAATGATAGGAAAGGTCATCTGTAGACTGGCCTACAACTGTCAGTCAACTCAGACTAACTGTCAATCATCGCCAGACAGCTCATGCAGTTGGATCCATGTCTGTGAGTAAGCCATCACAAACCTGCATATCCCATAATGCAATTCGAATGAACGCTCCCTCCCTCCCTGCCACCGCCCCCCCCACCCACCCCAACCTCCCACCACTCCTCATCACAGTGCAGAGCCATAGGCAGGAGAGACACCAGTGGATTAGATGAGAACAGAGAGAAAGGACAGCTAAAGGATTTTCTGTTCTTTTCACTGATTACTTTTCACAGTCTGCAACATTATGGGGCCTGGCAAGTTGAAAGATTGGGTCAGAGTTATTGAGTTAATGAGTCATTCCTTTGACATTTCAATACATTTGTGGATTTTAAACTGAAATTGCCTTGATACTCATAGCTGGGTAGACTGTAGGAGCCATCAGAAGAGGAGAGAGATGAATGAGGAAGTCGGAGGGCTGTTCTCCACGTCCTCCTCCCGCCCGGTTGACTGGCTGTGCAGGGAGTGTCACCTCTCTGTGTCTGAGATCGTGTGATAGATATCACTACTCAAGCAAAAGATTTGCCCCCTACCAATATCCAGTATGTCTAAACGATGGATGACTCCTCTTGCTGACACTAAGTATTATGATAATGAAGAGCTGGTAGTATGATGGATTTCTAACAGCATACCTTGGATCTGGCAACACCATTCACTGGTTTGAATCCCAAGCAATTAAGTTATATCCAAGTTTAGTGTCCAGTCATTCAAAAACGCAATAGACCAAAGGATGGACGTGCCTTGGACCACAGCCAGAGAAAGTTACAAGGACTCCTAAATCCTATGAATTTAGCTTAATTTTGGCACGATCCTCTGTTTACTACCGGAATTGTTCATGTCTGACATGTTGACATCTAGAAATAATTGCAGTTATTTTTAGCAATATTTTTAAGTGACATAGGCTACAGAATGTGGTTGTCTGTATCTGTAGGTTCAGAATACATAAACTAATGTATCTATCTCCACAAAAACTATTCACAATAACAAATTGTATTCGAAAACAGAAATTTGGAATTTGTATTTGGAAACAGAATGAAAGACATGTTGATAAAAAAAACTTTAAGTACACAAATCATCTGCACCTTAGAATGTTAACACTACTCATAAAACATTAGAACTCTAATGCAATTCACAGACGGCACTAGAGAAACTCCAAATCCCAAAGAGGTATTCATGACACATACAACATCTGTTCATGATGATGCACCCCCAATTTACATGAATTAGTCATGAGAAACCACATGATGCATTTGGTATTTTCTGAAATCCAAAATCATGGAACCTGATCCTCATGTTTTTAACGTGGAGTGCATGGTGAGATGTAGAACATATTAGTTGAATAATTCATCTTTGCCAGGAGGGTGATAACTTTTAACCACCTGCATTTCGATGTGCTGCTGCATGGGTGAGTAGTGTTGGCAGTGGGTCGTTTCGTCCTGTATTGCAAACCCATCATAAACATGTTCATGAGCAAGCAGAGGATGTGGGAAAGGCTTTTTTCCTCATCATAACTTGGATTTAGCGTGTAACGAGTCATGCGTTGTCTACTTTTTTAATTTGTTTAAAACCTAATCTACCATTGTTACAGATAGCCTAAGGTCCTACGTGCGTGGTCTTACAGACAATGAAACGTTTTTAACCTCAATGTTTGAGAGACAAAAAAACATGACATGTCTAATTAATTAGGACTCCTAAAAAAAAGAATAAAATACGAATGAAATACATTAGTCAAATGACATTAGGCCTACAGGCTACATGTGTTGTGTCGGAGTATGATGTGTAACTTTTCGGGAGCAAGGTCCATGTGTTTTATAGGCTACTGCACGGGTGAGTGGCCCTTGAAAAAAATTCATCCATAAAATGCATTTGTGAAATCTTATTATCAAAACAGCACGCATATGCTCTCAATGTGACTTTGAATGCATGGGTATATGCATACATTGGTGTGGCCTTGGCGGATGATGATTTGAAGGGGCAGACAGTTTGGCAGTGCAACTGGATTATCCTTCCCGAAGCATACAGCCCCCAGAGAGTTGACATTCAGGGATGGTCGAGGACGGGCGTAAACAACACAGGCACCAAGAATATTGTTTCAATCGATCTTCGGGTTCCACAGAGAAGCGCACAGTGTGTGTGTGTCGGGCGGAGCAGCAACAGTTTGAACCTACCGACTAACTCACCGAACAGGTGGCGCGTGGAGACCTTCGGGGCACCGCACGCACGGGAGAGCGGTAGTGCAGCATGGCGGCCGCTCACTTCTGTGTCACGATTCCTACTGCCAGTTTCCGGTGTAGCGTTTTTTTATTTGGCGTGGCCAATTAATGAAGAACCAACCTCTCTATATATCACAATATGCCTCTTCTGGAAGTGTTCCCATGGGCCGAGATCTGTCTATTGAACTGGTAGTGGACGTGCGCCCTATTAAAAGCGAATGATAATGCCACAGCTTCCAATAACGAGCTCGTGCGTGCGTGTGTTTGTGTGTGTCTGTGAGTGTGCGCGCGCGTATGTGTGTGTAGTATGTTTAATGCTAGTAATGACAGGTAGCATTTGTATTTATAATGGTGTATAAGACAGCCTATTGTGGAGGGGAACACATAATAATCGCCTATTGTGGAGGGGAACACATAATAATACATATTGCAATTTGTCTGTGTATATGTTCAATGTTCGTTTTTTTCTATGAAACACTTTGATGAACAATCGAACAGTTATGAGTAAAAACATTATAAATAGGCTATATAAAAGTGGACAAAATACCTTGGACTGTAGGTAACTTAGGGCCTACCTCACAAAGAAGTTGAAACAAATAGGATATTGAATAATACATTTTGCAAAACTGACTGCAAATATTTTGACCTAAATCAAAAGTGAACTATTTGAAAACTACTGATTTCCGTTTTATTTCATGAAATAGGTCTGGGGAGCTTTACGCACGTGCCCCAACAAACTGATGAATGTTCTCGGGGAGATAAATTGTTTCAGACCCGTCAATTGGCCTGCCTTTACACTGACACATAGAACAATTCACCAAATTACAGTAAACTAACTCTATAATCAATTCCAAAGCATCTGTGTTAGACAACCCCTAACTGTGAGCTGCTACACTGTCGTTTTAGACAATGGGGTGACGCGGGTGAAAGAGCGAGGGAGAAAACGACCCATGCTGTGCCCCTTGGCACTGCTCTTCCAGCGAGATAGCTCCATCCTTCCTGCCTCCCGCCTCCCGTGCATCACTACAATGGGTAACATGACGCGAGGTAAACAGTTATCTTAACCACGTAATTATGTCCAAAACGTATACATTAGCATTCTCCTAAAGCCAAATCAAGAGTGTCACACAGCTTTAATCACTAACATCTAACCCTAATGCCCAGTGGTAATTTCCGTACTACTTTCCCCCCTGCAATTTTATATTTTCCTTTGATCGTCTAAGGATAGGCTACTTTGTGAGCAGGGAGGGAGAACAAGAAGACATTTCTTGTTGAAGCAGCTGTATATGTGAGGCACGGAACCAGATGCGGGCACACACAGCCCGTCCCGCCCCCTTAGCCGATTCCGCACCACATGATTGTCAATGTAAACACACAGGGGCACACAAAGCAGCAGTAGTGTTCACGTGTATGGGCTTGACACGCTGACAATTAACTCTACTCGACCAACCGACATTGAATCACACGTGTGTGCGTGCGCTTGTGTGCGTCTACGCTATCGTATGTTTGTGTGTGTGTGTGTGTGTGTGTGTATGTGTGTGCTTGTGTTCAAAACCAGTAACAACATTTAGCTTTGGAGGAAACGCCAACAAATTCTTGCACTTTTTATGCTCTCAACAGATAACTCGGCAAGCCGTAGAAAGGAATGTCGAGGCAAAGCTACCAAAACCTACCTTTATGCATTCCCGTAAACCTGTCTTTCAGCACAGTGAGTTCGTATATCTTCCCGAATTCCTCAAACAGCGGTTTCAGATCCTTCTCTTCCAGGTTCCTGGGGATCTGACCGATAAAAAGCTTGATGGCGTCGTGGTCCTTCATTGGAATGGTGTTCTGACCGATCGTGATCCCGTTCATCCTGGTGGCGCTGGTCGTGGTGCTGAATCCATTCTCTTGCTGCACTCCGTTAGCAGTGACTGTAGCCATCTTTCCTCAATGGGCCGGCGGCTGCTCTCGCTCGCTCTCTCTCGCTCTCTCTCTCTCTCACTGCCTATTTTCCCTTTCCCTCTCTCTATCTCTCACTCAAGTCAACTGCACAGCACACACTCCCCCTGCCTTGTTTCTTTCTATCCCTTTTCTTTGCCTCCCCTTTTTCCTCTTCTCTTCTCTGCTCTCTTTTCTCTCTCTCTTTCTCTCTCTCTCTCTCTCTCTCTATCTCTCTCTCTCCAATTGTGTTGAATTCGCCTTATTTATGCTTTATGTATTTCATTCCTCGTCCCGTTCTCAGTCTGTTTCTTTCTCCCGGTGTCAGCTGCCACTCTGCCTGTGACGTCAGCTCGTAGGCTTCTAACTAGACCCCAAACTAATTTGCATAATAAGCCTGGCCTAGCCAATTGGAGAGCAGAACGACCGAGGGCCCACAGGGTGGAGTAAGAATTCAAACATTTGTGTAAAGAGAAAGCTTGGGACATTTAAAAGGAGCGACAACAGCAAATATGCCGCCTCGAATATCAAATTATGTCAGGACAGCGGATAGGACTGACAAGCTACATTAGGAAATAAATTAGCATATATTTTTGCTCCAGTGGTTGTATAAAATATTGAACAATATAATATTTAGGCTGAACATACCTCGAAATCAAAGCAAATAGAAATGTTCACTTCTGTTTACTGAACATCTACTTTAGTTTGGATTGCTGAGCTTTACTGTTCCGCATGTAATGCCAGTTTTGACAAACATTTGAACATCTATTTTAAGCTTCTCTGAATTTGAACATTTGTGTGTGTGTGTGTAGAAGATAAGCCAATACGAAGAAGTTTTGATAGCCCGCATTTAGAATAGCTTTCACTTGGACCAACTTCTGTCGCTGTCCAGGGTTCTGAAATGCCGCTTCTGTGCAGTCATGTACAGTAGATGTGCTACAGGAAGGTATTGGAGCGGACTTTGCGCTGTAGTTTAACTTGTTCATGCTCCCTGCCCAATAGTCCCTCAGCGTGATGCAAATAGAAACATTACTCTATGTGAATATTCATAAGGTGTCATATCACACTGGGGGAGCACTTTTACTGCAAGAAGTGAGAGAAGGATGATATTTGATCAAAATATCGTTGGTATAGCCTACTAATTATGTAGAAAATTCTCAAACGTATTTTTTTTAAATGTGTATTGGTCAAAGTGAGGATTTTAAGTAAATTATGATTACTTATGATAAAAAAGTGGTGTATTTGTGTTCATGTGTCTGGTAAAAACACTCAAATGATTTACAAAATGAATGGATCTCTAATGTAAATTAATTCAGAATTGTATGCTTGGGAAACATTGAGTGAGGTGTTCCTTTATACCCTATTTTTTTAAAGACCCTCATTTAGATGATCTGTATTTCATCTGAAAAGCTTTCAATATTCAACTAGCAATCCACTAACCCTAATCAGTTGTTGTTTCTAAAACAGAAATCCTAGTAAGTTTGCAGATGCTTTGCAGAGTTTTTTCTATAGCTGCTTCCCCCAAACAAAACAGTCAAGTACAGTGTGGTTACTGAACACCAGGTGAGGGTAAGGGTTACTGAACCCCATGTGAGGGTAAGGGTTACTGAACCCCATGTGAGGGTAAGGGTTACTGAACCCCAGGTGAGGGTAAGGGTTACTGAACCCCATGTGAGGGTAAGGGTTACTGAACCCCAGGTGAGGGTAAGGGTTACTGAACCCCATGTGAGGGTAAGGGTTACTGAACCCCATGTGAGGGTAAGGGTTACTGAACCCCAGGTGAGGGTAAGGGTTACTGAACCCCATGTGAGGGTAAGGGTTACTGAACCCCATGTGAGGGTAAGGGTTACTGAACCCCAGGTGAGGGTAAGGGTTACTGAACCCCATGTGAGGGTAAGGGTTACTGAACCCCAGGGGAGGGTAAGGGTTACTGAACCCCATGTGAGGGTAAGGGTTACTGAACCCCATGTGAGGGTAAGGGTTACTGAACCCCAGGTGAGGGTAAGGGTTACTGAACCCCAGGTGAGGGTAAGGGTTACTGAACACCAGGGGAGGGTAAGGGTTACTGAACCCCATGTGAGGGTAAGGGTTACTGAACCCCAGGGGAGGGTAAGGGTTACTGAACCCCAGGTGAGGGTAAGGGTTACTGAACCCCAGGGGAGGGTAAGGGTTACTGAACCCCAGGTGAGGGTAAGGGTTACTGAACCCCAGGGGAGGGTAAGGGTTACTGAACCCCAGGGGAGGGTAAGGGTTACTGAACCCCAGGGGAGGGTAAGGGTTACTGAACCCCAGTTTGGCTGATCCTTTTCTGTCCCTGCATGTGGAGGTTCATCTCCCATGCATGTCTGTACAGTGTGGGCTTGGTCTTCAGGGAGAGTCATGCTCTGAAAAACTGACACTGGTAACATCTGGCTCCGTATCGCCTTTGTTACTCTCATTTATTTATTTTTCATTTAATCACGTCTTTGTAGATAGTTTTTTTTTAGACCCTGCGGAGTTGACATCCGGAATGGGGTATAAAGACACCACGGGCACCCATGTCAATAGCATCAGAAGCATTCATTACCATAAAGGCATAGCTAATTTAGCTTCAGTGTCGTTTATTGGGTTTGTGATTTTTGGTTTCCCTCCTTTGTCGTTTGTCAGCAGGGGGCGGGCTGCACAGCTGTGAAGACTTCCAGACGGCTTTGTCAGGAGGGAATGCAGGTAGCTGCTCTATTATGTTGGAATGTGTGTGTGCGTGTGTGTGTGAATGTGTGCGTGTGTGTGTGAATGTGTGTGGTGTGTAAGTATGTACAGTAGGTTTGTGTGCAGTGTTTGTGTGTGTGTGTGTGTGTGTTTGTGGACAGTATGTTGGTGTGAGTTCAGTGCATGTATGGTACTGTGGGCCTATATACAGTGTTTGTGTTTCAGTGTGTATAGTGCAGTATACAGTGAGTGGGCTTTTGTGGCTCCTTATTGTGTTGATGTTGGGAGCTTCCTCAGCGAAGGTGGCAAGGTTGTTACCCTCATCAGTGCCCAGTCAAAATCAAATCAAAATGTATTTGTATAGCCCTTTTTACAAGCAATGTCACAGAGGGCTTCACCTTCGCCCATAGAACTGCCCCTCAACCGACTTAAACCCTCAAGCAAGACAAGGAAAAACTCCCAGAAAAACGTACTAAAGGAGAAAAGATGGAAGAAACCTTGGGAGGAGCTATTCGGTGAGGGATCCCCTCCTCCAGAGACGGTCAGTGAAAGAGAGGTGCAGAACACAGGCTAAACATAGTCATACAACTGAGAAGTGTCAATGGGTGTTGAAACACCGAAATCCAGTCCAGTCCACCCCCTGTAGCAGGAGACTGTTCTCCCCAGACAGAGAGATGTTTTCAAGTTAGCAGAGTTCCCCAGCTGTTTCTGTAAACCTGTGAACATCCCAGGAAGAGAGCGAGGGGGAACACATAAGAGCCGCTGTTCTCCAGGATTTTGCACACCTGAGAACCCGGTTCACTTGATCCTTATTTTATTACTAACATTATTCACAACTCATTCAAGGTGACTGGTGGAGGAAAGTCACAGGCAAGAGTTTTTTAAATGTCTCACAAAATTCCATCTCTATTGAAGTTCTTCAAAACACCAAGACAAACTTATACATAAGCTTGTGAATTATGCAGAGTTTTCATAGAAACCTTTCAGTCCCTGTTCATCATCCAATGATGGAGATGATGGAGAGTTTGCAAGAAGTAAACATTTCACTGTCCGTTTTGTAAGAACGAGCCAAAGAGGATAGAGAAAGGCTGCCATTGATATTCATGGGCGTGCCTGTATGGATGTGACAGTAGTATTTATGTGTGAGTGTGAGAGTGTATGGTAATACAAAAGCAGTCTCAAACACACACACACCACACTATCCACTTCCAGGAGAGGTTAGGCATGTTGTTCCCCTCAGGAGACACATACACAGCTATATATATATACATATTCTCTCTCTCTCTCTCTCTCTCTCTCTCTCTCTCTCTCTCTCTCCCTCTCTCTCTCTCTCTCTCTCTCTCTCTCTCAGAAGCAATAATTTTCTTTCAAAACTCGCCTCCCTTTCTCGTATAATTTCGCTTACAATGGAGCCATCCGTGGAGGCGATTGGTGTGTCCGGCGGTTTAACCCTGCCTGGGAGGAAGGAGTGGGTGAGGGAGGGAGGGGGTGAGGGAGGGGGTGAGGGAGGGACGGAGGGACGGAGGGGGTGAGGGAGGGGGTGAGGGAGAGAGGGAGGGGGTGAGGGAGGGAGGGAGGGGGTGAGGGAGAGAGGGAGGGACGGAGGGGGTGAGGGAGGGAGGGTTTATTTTCATTTTGAAAGGGTGTATTACATCTCATTGATGAGGGACTTTTCTCCTTTGCGCCCAGCATCCTCTGAGTGTAGTCTCCGGCCGTTCGGGTGAATGACAAGCAGGCGTTCCACGCCACGTCCAACTTCCCCCCGGTAAAGCCAGCGAATGAATAAATAGAAGGAAACAGACGCAGGGTCACAGAGACAGCCGTGAGTCATCTGCTTCCTGAACATGAAGGAATCCCAGAATCCTCTCTGCCTGGTTCCCCTGAGTGCCTGCTGATTTCAGACAGTTGCTTCTCTTTGTTATCTTTCTCACTTATGCCTTTTTATAAAAGCTTTTAGTTCTCAAATATCTGAATATGCATTATTGCAGATCATGTATGATTTATTACCTCAGAGATGCTCTTTTAAAATTGTAAAAAAAAAAGATCCACAAGTGGACTATTGTAGTGAAGAGTTATTGAACATACTCACCCAACAGAGAATGCAGAATTTCTTATGAAGCACTAATACTAGTGTTACTCTCTGCTTCCTCTTCAAGCATGTCTGAATCAATTAGTGATACGCTGATTTTCTTTGTGAGAGGGACTGCTCTCTGTCAAGGGTCAATAGGTCACCTGTTGAACTTCACACATCGCTATATTTACAACATGGAGCCTCTTGCTTGGGGAATTTCATACTTTTGTCATTGACTGATTGATCATGAAGGACTATTATTGGAAAGTGTCACTTGACTTCATCATTGATATGAAAGTGAGCTAAGTTGTAGTGTGGTTTAGAGGACAAACTGTGAGTGAAGCATGAACCCTAATCCTAACCTTAACCCTGATCTTAACCCATAACCTAACCTGAACCCTTATCCTTGACCTAACTCCTAACCCCAACCCTTAGTGTAATAACAAACCTATCAAGTGTGCCTAATCCCCTTCTATTAACAACTAAGAACATACTTCTTATTGCTGTGGTGACTAAGGTGAATCCCAACCTCTTCTATCTGTCTGTGAGCAATGAGAGATTCAAGCTCACGAGCTGCAGCAGCAGCAGTACACTGTGTTAACGTGCCTCTTTTACGTCAGCGTGTGCCACTTTCTGGCGGCGTCGAGTTGTCATGGCAGTCTATTTATACTGTGGTGGAGGCCCAGCAGGATCAGCTCAGTGGTGTTTGAAGCTGCTGCCGATGACTCACACAGGCCGGCATCACAGGGCCCACACAACTAGTTCACAAGCTGCTGCTGCTTGCTCGCTCTGCGGCTTCCGACGCATCGTGAGCGCTTCTGAGAGGAGGCGGAGAAGACAGGGAAAAGTAACACCTTTCTTTTTTTCCTCTCCCTCTTTTTTTTCGGGTACAAAATCTATTTTTCATTAGCTTTTAGCACATTTTATTGTGCGCGCGTTTGATTTCGGCAGCACTGTCTTCGGTGCGGTATGGCGAGATGTCTCCACTGAACAGAACAATGCCTGCAAAACCTTTAGAACACTTGGGGGTTGGGAGGGAGGGGGGCTTCTTGTTCAGGTTAGCACTTTGACACCCAGTACAATGATACGCACGCAATCGAGTCACTGTCAACTTGAGACCCTTCATGATCAGTTTTAAGTGTCCTTGCCAAATGTAAAGTAACAATTCAAGTCCCGGTAAGGAAAGGCACTGGGTTGGTAGTGTTCTAAGCAGGTGGTAAAAACTGGGATAACAGGCTGGTTGGTGAGGAGGTAAATATCCTGTGGCAAAGACATCCCGAACACTGAGGACGTCGGCCACATCACCGTCTGACTCCTACACTCTTGTGTCTCTTTAAACTGTGTCTGTATATTTGTGTGCGTGGGTGTTTGTACGTGCGTGTGTGTGTGTGTGTGTCTTATGTGTACTACAGCATCGTGCAAAAAATCCTTGTATGATTCACAAAGCAGCCAGGGCACGTTGCAGAACACATCTCTCACTCTCCCGCTCCCTCTGTGTCTTTCCCAAGCTCTCTCTTTCTGTCTTGCTCTGTCTATCTTCTCTCTCACCCTACCACCATACCACTCCAGTTGTGCTCCTTCAGACCCACTAGCTAGTCAGGCAGTGTGTCATTGTGATGCACCATCTCTTTCTCTCCGATGAGCACTTCTCTCAACATGTGGAACCCAAGGCTGCAGCTAAAATAGACTTGGATGAACAGATCAGAGCTATTTCTGCCTCCAAATCGGCTGGCCGCCACCTAACCCTGGCCGTGGTTATGTGGTGTGTGTGTTTGTGACTGTGTGTGTGTTTGGGTGGATGCGGGGGAGGGGGGGGGGTTCAGTGGTTATCTAATACTCCATGGTTGTGCTGTTGGCTGCAGGGTGGAGAGTCTGGGCCAGTTAACCATGGTGTTGTGTCCTCTGTCACCTTCTCCAGAGCTGCCAGGAGCCTCCTCTGACCCCGGTCAACACTCCACTGGTCACACTCCCCGCTAGGAGTTAAGGTGCCTGGGTTTATGAACTTGTTCAACCCACAGTACCCTATACTTTACATACAGCCTATTGATATATCAACTAGGTTATAAAGACTTATGATAATGCACAATATATGAATGCTAACAGTAATAGGGGTATAACGGTACACAGAAGTCACAGTTCAGTACGTCCTGTGGTTTTGGGGGTCACGATTTTCGACAGGAAAAAAAACCCGATCCCAAATGCTAGGTTTCTTTTCATGTTACTTCAATGCCACACACTAAACTTTATGACAATCTATTCACTAAAGCCTCGTCTACACGACTGTGAAAACGTCTAACATTTTCCATTTGGGACTTTTTAGATATTTGAGCTTAAGTCCGATGAGTACCCCTGTTTTAAATCTTGAGTGTTGACAAACTGCCTTTCGCTCTATCTAGCTAGCGGCCACGAGAATTTCTCAAACTCCCTGCATTAAAATATGGACAGATAAGTGAAAACTGTGCAGCGTTTTTGCTCATTTCATGTGATCGACCTCATAATCGGTTTCCATAAAGTAGAAACGCTTGTGACTGACTCAGATGCACCAAACCGTGCAGTCCGTACCCTGACAGTTGGGTACGAACACGTGTCCAGTTACAACCCTAAACACTGAGATGCACTGACATGAGTACAAAGCTGCAGTAATCTGGTGGACTGTTAACATCAGATCAGATACATTGAAATGTATTTGTGCTTCCTTTTGGGTTGATCCATGTGATTCTCCTGTCATGTGGACCTGGAGCAGCTTCTACAGTGGTGACAGGACTGATGTCTGATCCAGGGGCATCCTTGGAGCTCTCCTACAAGTTAATACATTCTCAGCCATCTGCTTCCACTCAGCTCCTCCCCTTTACCCAGAAGCCCCCACCCTCCCCTGGCCAGGCTGTAATTAACTTTGCTCCTTCCCCTCCCTCCCTCCTTCCCTCCCTCCCTCACTACCTCCCTCCCTCTCTCCCTCTCTCTCTCTCTCCCTCTCTCTCTCTCTCTCTCTCTCTCTCTCTCTCTCTTTGCACACATACACAGAGAGAGAGAGAGAGACAGAGAGAGAGATGAGAGGAAATAAGTATAGAATAAAATGTTTTCCATATAATATTTGGTAGCTTACTGGTAACTCAGTGGTAACCTTTCGGTGGTCCGGGCGAGGTTGAAGGCCTCTCCATTGTTTGGAGACAACATTATTAATTAGCGTGCAAGTGTGAAGGGTACTTAGCACTTTGATAAAGAGAGGGGACATTTGTGAGGCGGTTGTGCCTGCTATCCATAATAACCCAAACCTTCGTTTGGAGAGGAATACTAATTGTGGGGTTCTGAATTAATCAAAAGCCCCAGAACAATCAAAAATGGAGACATTCTGTGTGAAGAAAAGAACGACAGACAGAGCAGCGACACAGTGAAAGCTTCAGAGGGACACAGACCAGAGACCCCATCTGATTTATATATTCATGCCATTATCAAATAAACATGAACATCCCGCTTGATCAGATTTTTGTTTCCTTTCTTGAAATATTTTCTCTTGATGTACACTCGAACACAGTATTATATGCACAACTGGGGAGCTCATGGACACTCAAATGTTCATCATTCACAAGGCTTGCATTATTTGAACGTAATATACAGCATTTAAAAAGTTGTCAATTTGAATACAGTTTATTTGATTTCCGTGCAATATCGCCAAAGGAGAATAGTTAAGCCAGGGTGTTCCTAAGCTCAGCTAACGCCATTTTAGCGAAAATGCAGGTTTGGAATGCATCCACAACAAGCTGTAACGATTGTGGAGAAGAAGATGCCACTTGTTTCTTTTCCTGCTGCAAGCCTGTTGACTATGCATGGGATTACTGGAGGACGGAGGGGCGGGGAAAGGGGTACATTTCTGACACCCGTAACAGGCACTCACATTAGCATGAATCCCATGCATATTATATACACAGTGGCACAGACCTGTTGGCTACCTAGGGAATTCTCATCATGGCTGTACAGGCAATAAGGGTAAGTTACCGCTGCTTGTCATATGCCAACCTGCTTCTGTCAGTAATTTATGTGTAGGACCATTGTCTTTTGGCCCAGGGGGTATTCGCCTGCTTTCGTCTGATTTCTGCTTTATGACGCAGGGAGAGAGAGAGAGAAACAGAGAGAAAGGGAGAGAAACAAAGGAGAGAGAAACACAAAGGAAAGCTAAAGAGAGAGAGAGAGAGAGCGACAGATGAGAGGGAGGGAGAAAGAGGGAGAGAGAGAAGGGGGAGCCTCCGCAAATGCAGTGTGCTTGTGAGTCAGAGCCTCGGTGGGCACGAATCTCCCCTCCAAATGAATATTTCACTTCCCCTCCAAATTGAATCTGTGAAAAGCAGGAGGGAGGGAGTGTGTGGCCTTCGGTGGTGGAGGGGAAAGAAAATGGGGGGGGAGTCTCAGCGAAGGAAGGAGGGGTTTGATGGGATTCAAAGTTTTACACCCCAGAGAGACTCATCAGCAAGGGCATGTCCCTCATTATTGATGTTTGGTAGAAGGGCCCCATTTAGAGAGGTCCCCTCCCATCGCTCCACTCCTCCACCGCCTTCTTTTCCTGGATTGGGCTGGGTGGTGGTGGTGGTGGGGGGAGGGCTATCTCTGACATGACCTCCAGCGAAGTGAGCGTGTCTGGAACCGCTGGAGATAGGGGTGGAACCGGCGTGGGAGCGGGGAGAAACACATGGCTCGCAATCAGCCATGAAATTCAACCTGGCACCTATTGGACTGAGGCTGCAGGGAGCCTGTCTCTCTCTCCAAACCTCCGGCCAGCAGAACATCTCTGAGACAAGGAGGGGGAGGGAGGGAGGGAGGGAGGGAGGGAGGGAGGGAGGGAGGGAGGGAGGGAGGGAGGGAGGGAGGGAGGGAGGGAGGGAGGGAGGGAGGGAGGGAGGAGGAGGAGGAGGGCAGGAGGAGGACACAGACGGGGAGAGGGGATGTAGGTAGACCAACGGGAAGAGGACATAGGGATGAAAAGGACGCGAGGGAGACGGAGGAAGGGAAGGAAAAAAGAGGGAGAGACAGCAAGGATAGGGCACGCCACCTCACAGGGCTGTTTATTAATGTAATTAAACGCAGGCCGGCTTCCCAGCTTTCACGCTCTCCAGCAAACCTGACCTCCGTTCGGAAAAAGAGAGGGAGGGGACTGAGATGCGGAGCAGAAACAAGGGCAGGAGATTGGCAGGATAAGATAGGAAACAAGAGGACAGAGGGAGAGAAAGGAGAGAGAGTGGAAGAATGATACAGTGAGACGTAATGACTGGGAATGAGGAGGAGGATTCAGAATAGAAGGGGCATACAGACAAAACAAAAACAGACAAACCAGCCGGGAGTGATGGGGAAGGAGCAGAGGGGTGGTTGGGGGAGGGGTTAGGGGGAGGTTTGAGGGTGATTTGAGGGGAGGGTGTGGGGAAGGCAGGCAGTGATTTAGGGGAGGGGTGGGGGCAATCTGGGTAGACCGAGGTCACCATTGGGACACAGTGGGGCCTTTGAGCGTGCATGAAATATGTATGAATGTCTTGTAATAACATCAGATAGCCTGCTCTCCTCTGACTTCCATGTATCATGTCTCACCACCACGCTCCAGCTGTTTCTGTGTCTGAAGCTCTGTCTGCCTGCCTGCCGTCAGGCCTGCCTGTCTCACAGTCTGTCTCGATCCGACCGGGCTGAGAGAAACAAACAGAGAAAGGACGAGCAAGAGAGACATAGCTGGGCTGGGGAAGGAGCAAAGGAGGAAGGAAGGGAAGAGAGGAAGAGAGGGAGAAGGATGGCAGCTTGAAGCACACCCTGTCACAATCCATTTCTCGTCTCGGCAGCCCACATTAGACGCATTGTCACAATAATTACATTTCTCAGTATTAATTGACGACTTGTAATGGAAACGCGAGCTGTCGGGAATGGATCAAAGAGCAGCAACAATAACAGCGCAGGCAATAACAAAACAAATATCATCTGGACAAATGAGGGAGGGAATTAGAGGTGATTGATGAGTGGAGCAGAACCAGGCTGAACCACACACTGTCTGTGTTTGCTGGGACTGACAGGGCTCTGATGCCATTGTGCTTTTCACTGCCTCGTTTGCAGCATGTGTGTGAGTGGATGTTTGCGTGTGTGTACGCATGTGTGTGTGTGTGTGTGAATGAGTGTATGTGCGTGTGTGATAGAGGGTTTGTGGATACAGTAATGTGTGTGTTCTTGAGGCTGTATCTGAGATTGTGTGCATTTGTCTGTTTGTATGTTCGCCACAAATTTCACTCAGAGGGAAATTACAACAGCTAATAGAGCAGGAGTGAGGAATTGGCAATCCATTGTAGAATTGAATTACCATCTAATCATACTTATTTCAATAGTTCAGAAAAAAAAGTCTAATCCCATTCGTTTCTGAGATTCTCAGTTGCAGTCTGCACTAACATAACACAATACAATGCATATCAATGTGGAAACACAGAATCATTAAACTATTGACTTGAAAGCCAATTTCTCTCATGTTCAATGTGTTCAACACAGTTTAACAGCAGCATAGCCAATGGGCCTACTTCATTTTCAGCTTCTTCCATTCTACATACTGATTTCATGCCAGATATTACACAAGGCAGGCTTCTTTAACAAGCCACTTTCTGTGTGTGTGTTTGTGTCTCAAGAGGTACAGTACTGTACTGCATATTGTACCATCTCAGCCAAAACACATTATCAGAAGCAGTCACTTCATTTATAGCCCACAATGTCAATTATCATCCCTGCATGTTTCCTGTCTGTCTGGACAAACACAACCCACTCTCTCTTTCTCTCTCTCTCTCTCTCTCTCTCTCTCTCTCTCTCTCTCTCTCTCTCTCTCTCTCTCTCTCTCTCTCTCTCTCTCTCTCTCTCTCTCTCTCTCTCTCTCTCTCTCTCTCACACACACACACACACACACTCAGACGTACACAAGCCCACAGCACATGCACACCCACATGCAGGTACACACAAACCAACACATGGCCCCCTTTAGTCACTCATCAGCACCACATCCTGGTGGAGACAGACATGTGACCCGTCCCATCAGTCTGTGACACATCCTGCGGCTCTCAGAACTCAGCCTCACTGTGGGCAGGATGACCTCATCAGAAAGAGACACAGACTGACTGACAGGACTCACTGTGCTGCCTTGTCTTCATTGGGATGGGTTCCATTCCATAGAGTTGTTAGAGTGGACACAGCCTTGCACTCAGCCTCACAGGAGTCATAGCAGTGTGTCTGGAGCCTGTCGAGGAGAAGCCAGTCCAGCATCAATAGGGAGAGAGTGGACAGATGGGAGCTAGGAGGTGGAGAGTTAGTTCCTGGGAGCTAGGAGGTGGAGAGTTAGTTCCCGGGATCTAGGAGGTGATGAGTTAGTTCCCGGGAGCTAGGAAGTGGTGAATTAGTTCCTGGGAGCTAGGAGGTGGAGAGTTAGTTCCTGGGAGCTAGGAGGTGGAGAGTTAGTTCCCGGGATCTAGGAGGTGATGAGTTAGTTCCCGGGAGCTAGGAAGTGGTGAATTAGTTCCTGGGAGCTAGGAGGTGGAGAGTTAGTTCCTGGGAGCTAGGAGGTGGTGAGTTAATTCCTGGGAGCTAGGAGGTGGTGAGTTAGTTCCTGGGAGCTAGGAGGTGGTGAGATAGTTCCTGGGAGCTAGGAGGTGGTGAGTTAGTTCCTGGGAGCTAGGAGGTGGTGAGTTAGTTCCTGGGAGCTAGGATGTGTGGGGTTAGCTCCTCTGTTTGGCACTGGTCCTCCTTTGCCAGCTTCTCTTGGAGCTGAATCTCTTCTTCATTGTTTCTGGCATCTTTATCCAAGGCTGACAGATGGATCTCACTCCCTTGATGAACACACAGACACACACAAACAAACGCACTTGTCCCCCTATACACTGAAGCACAAACACACACACACACAGTCTCTCGCTCTCTCTCAAATGCTTAGGAGAATGTGGGCAGCTGTGCAAACATGCCTGGCACTCAATCCTGGGATCTGAGTGGCACTCCCGCCACCACAGTAAATATCCTTCCCGCTGTTCTACCTCTCCTCCTTCAATTCCTCCTCCTCCCTTTTTCATTAGAGTCATGCCCATGGTGCAGCGTCGCTCAACAGAGCCAGAAACCAGTTCCATCCGACCCCCATCCCTACCCCTCCTCATGCCCCAGGAAACAGCTGCTTATTGGGGAGAAAAGCGCGGGAGAGGCGGGCACTGCTTCTGTCCCTGGGGGGAAAGTGGGAATGTAAATTTTGCGACGTGGGCTCATTTGGTGCAGTCTGGAGCTGTCTGATAGGGCCTGGCTGACTGGAGGCTTATTTGATTAGCTTAATTCCAGCCTCGTGTGGTCCCGCGCAGCAATGTTCCCGCCGAGTTGGTTGGAGAATTAGGGCCTCAAGTTAATGAGCAATTTGTTCCGTTTTCAAGCGACGGCGGTACCACGTGAGACAACACGAGGGTCTCGTAGCCTGGACGGCGTCTGGCAGGGACGCCTGTACACCATGGGGGAGATGCCACACATTTGTTGGAGAAAGAATCAATTAAGTAAAATAAATACATTTGCTGATAGATGGATGATGAGTTTATCATAACATTTCTATTTCTACACATCATTCTTGCTTGCCAAGCTCGTGTTCACGATACCCCAGGTCTTCCTGTGGCAAAGTTACAATGTGTTCTGAATTTACTATTCTAAGTACATAGAGCTGAGCTTCATCCTGGAAAAATAAAGAGTTCTGCAGGTGTGGGGCTCCTTGTCGACACACACACACACACACACACACACACACACACAGACAAGCACTCACACAAACACGTACACACACGTACACTCACACACAGACCATGTCCTGCAGGCAATATGTGTGCATGGTATGTAATGCAAAGCATGCTGGGAGACAGGGTCAGGTGATCCGAGGCCTGCAGATCATCACTTCCTGCCAGCGGCATCCCCAATCTCATATCTGAGACCTCAAGCACTTCAGCTGTGAAATTAGAATACAAATGAGGAGCAGACTATTTTGCCATGAGATCTAGAGCCACAATCAGGAGTGACAACAGGGAAATGGAAAGAGAAAGATCCAACAGTGAGACCCTGTGAAATATCTCTCTCTCTCTCTCTCTCTCTCTCTCTCTCTCTCTCTCTCTCTCTCTCTCTCTCTCTCTCTCTCTCTCTCTCTCTCTCTCTCTCTCTCTCTCTCTCTCTCTCTCTCTCTCTCTCTATCTTTCTCTCACTCTCTGATGTTCTCTCTCTGTCTCTCATCCATCTCTCTCTCCTCTCTTTCTCTCTCTTTCTCTCTCTTCCTCTCTCTCTCTCTCTCTCTCTCTCTCTTTTTCTCTCTCTCTCTTTTTCTCTCTCTCAGAAACAAAGCAGACTGGCTCCCCCTGCCCTTCTCCCTCTGTCTGCTGTGCTCTCATTTGTCACATTTACAATGGAAACATCCAAATTTACAGATGCTATCAATTAATCACCTCCGCTCTAATTACAATCCAATTAACCTCTCTTTCTCTGCAGCGTGGCGCAGGACGGCCAGTTCGGCTGTCCCAGATCCCTCCCTCCTCAATCACCCCCACCCAGACAGACAGAGCCGGAGGACAGGGGCCTGGGAGAGACAGGAGGGAAAGGAGGAGGAATGAGAGAAGAAGTAAAACGAGACCCGGAGACTGAGCTGATGTCTCGGCAGGCACAGGAAAAGAAAAAGGATCACAGGTGTGTCTTTGTGTGTGTGTGTGTGTGTGTGTGTGTGTGTGAGAGAGAGAGAGAGAGAGAGAGAGAGAGATAGAGAGAGAGAAGGAGAGAGGAAGGGAGGGAAAGAGGAAGATAGGGAGAGAGAGAGAGAGGAGGATGAAGGGGACTGTCAGGAGAGGAAGGAAGGATATGTTCTAGACGGAGAGGACTTTTCTCTCCGTCACCATGGGAGACAGGCCTGTCACTGTGAGCCACCTGCATGGGAGCCGGAGGAGAAGAGACTGGCAGGGGAGACACACACACACACACACTTCCCCTCCGCCCCCCTCCGCCTGTAACACAGATGGATGTACACCGGGACTATTACCCCGGTGGTGGATTTACAGTGGGCCGTCAGCAGGGCTGTGAATGCCACACTGGGCCTGTTTTACAGCCCTGCCCCAGGGCCCCCATCCGCTTTCAATTAGCAGGTGAGCTGCAGCCCCTGCTTCCAATCAATACCCCAGCGCTGGAAAACAGACATGCAGGCAGGCAGGCAGACATTGAGGGCCCTGGAGCTGACTGGCAGGTTGGCTAGCCTGGTGGCGGAAACAGAAGGGGTGTGGTAAAGGAAGAAGGGGGGCTGGGGAGGGGTCCGCTGGTGGACTACCGCCACCCAGCTAGAAGGCCATGAAGGTGGAGGAAGGCAGAGGGGGGCTGCAGGTGAATCTGGTGCTCTCTCTCTCCTCACACACATGGGGAGTTTGGACTGCGAATGGAACGGAGACAGACACTCTGAAACCGAGGGGAGGGACCCACAGTATCAGTTCAGATCTGTCGCTGTGAGAGACTGAAGCAGCCAATTGGGTTTAGTCAGAATTGGGCCTCTGTTGTACCCCAGTGATGTCAGGACAAAGACCTGGGCGTGCCAGCCCAGCCTGACATAGAAGAACATGAGCTGGAAGTCCTAGAGTGGAATGGCGCGCAGAACACGAATAGAACAGCATGCAGTGAACACGCATGAAAAGAACTGCACCTTGTAGGAAACCCATAAATAGAACTGAACGCAATAGAACACCCATGAATAGATTTATACGTAGTATAAAATCCATGAATAGATCTAAATGCAGTAGAAAATCCATGAACAGATCTATGAGCAGTAGAACAACCATGAAAAGATCTATACACAGTAGAAAACACATGAACAGATCTGTATGCAGTAGAACACCCATGAATAGATCTATACGCAGTAGAAAACCCATGAACAGATATAGTATGCAGTAGAACATCATTGACTGGAACTGGATGGAGTAGAACACCAGTGAATGGAAACAAAAAAAAACTCCCTTGCAACAGAATAGATTGTCAAAAACTATGGCGTTGTTCAGTTTATGTTCTCGTTTTTGCTCTGTGAGCACTCGCTCCAGATTGCTAGAAACAGAGAGACGAGAGATGAGAGAGAGAGCAAGAGCGAGAGATAGAAAGAGAAAAAGAGAGATGCATCAGTAGCAAAAGTGGGGGATGAGGAGAGATGCAAATACGAGATGGAGAATAGAGGGGAGCAGCAACAGAGAGAGAGAGAGGGAAGCGACACAGGGGTCTTTGAAGGTTCCACAGCAGGGGATGGGGGTTGGGGTAGGGTGTAGGGGGGCAGGAGTAGGGGGGTATTAATGATAGAGGGGTTGTAGGCCTCCCTTTCATACTGTAGCTTATATGGGGGGGGCTGGGGGTGGTAAGGGGAGTGAGGGGGGGGGGGGGCTTGCGCAGAGAGGAGGTTGGAGGGGGGCCCAGGCAACAGGGGCGTCTTTGAAGGCAACCCGGCAGGGGGTACGGGAGGCCTGCATTAGGGCATATGGTGAGGGGGCAGGGTTGATAGAGAGAGTGAGCATGGTGTACATCTCACTCAGAGCAAAGCACAGATGCAGGGATGGGGGGGCAGGAAGAGGGAGAGAGAGAGAGAGAGAGAGAGAGAGAGAGAGAGAGAGAGAGAGAGAGAGACAAAGAGAGAGAGTGCAGGGCAGGCAGGCAGCTCTTCCCTTCCACACATCTCTGTTCAAAGGCGCCATCAAAGTCTGGCAGAAATGTCAGAGCTGCAGGCAGGGGACCGGCCTCTGAATGTCACTCCTCCTCAGGTCAACACTGAGGCAGCCTGCCACACTGTCGAGGAGCGAAGGATGGACGGAGGGCTGGAGGGATGGAGCGAGGGATGAGCGGAGGGGAGGAACAGAAGGATGGAGGCATGGAGGAAGGCACTGGCAGGGAGAGAGGAAAGAGACATTGTGGGTTGGAGGCATGGAAGGACGGAGGGAGGCACTGGCAAGGACGAGATGTGTGGAGGGAGGCGCTTGGCAGGGAGAGTGGCGACATGGACGCGGGGACGGAGGGATGGAGGAGGGAGGAATGGAACGCACGGGGGGAAGGGAAGGAGACGTCGAGAGCCGGCAGGAAGGAAGGAAGGAAGGAGAGGGGAGAGGGAGGAGAAGGAAGGAAGGGGACGGAGAGGACCAGAGAAGAGAGAGCATGCCTGACACGGAAAGGCGAGGGGAGGAGAGGAGGGAGGAGGAGAGCGAGAGACACTCGCAGGGATGGGTGTGGTGATGAGCCGAGAGAAGAGGAGGGGGGAGGGGAAGAGGAGGAAGAGGAGGAGGAAAAGGAGGAAGATAAGTGAGCTTAGCCTGTTTTCATGATTTGACACATGATGCAGTATGAAGATGATTACGATGTCACATTGTCAGGACTGACAGGGTGCTGCAGCACATAGCTGGGAGCTGTTTGGGTTAAACCTTCAAAAATGAAATCAAATGCAGAAGAAAAAAACAGCAACTTCTCCAAAACTAGAACACAGAACAGAGGCACACATGCACACCTGAATGCACTCTTTCTCTCTCCTTTCCACAATGCAAGTCATGAAGGAGTTGTCAGATTACAGGAGGGGTAATTGCATTTTTCAGAGCTCCACATGGAGAAGGGAGCAGACAGCACATCTTCCCCAGGCCACGGCTGCCTGCTCCTGGGGCATCCAGATCCAGAGGTAGTGGTGTGGGTGTATGTGTATTCCTGGTGGTGGGTGGGGGGGGGGGTGTCGCTGGGGTAACTCAGGGGAAATGTGCTCCAGCTGACAGGGATTGGATGAAGGGAGATTGTGGGATCTGCTGCTAACCTGGTACTGTGTCCGGAAAACAAGTTCACAAGAGCATCAGGCTTCGACATGTCGCAATTGCCACAGAAATGAAGGGTAGAGACAAGCAGAGCAAGCAGACATGACAGATAGAAAGAGGAGAGAACGAGAGAAAGAGAGAGAGAGAGAGAGAGAGAGAGAGAGAGAGAGAGAGAGAGAGAGAGAGAGAGAGAGAGAGAGAGAGAGAGAGAGAGAGAGAGAGAGAGAGAGAAAGAGAAAGAGAAAGAGAGAGAACATGCCAGGCAGATTGAGAAAAAGGTATGGCGAGATATAGAACAAGGGAATGGCACACAGTGAGAAAAGTGAAATGCTAAAAAAGAAGGCAAGTGAAAGAAAGAGGTATGGAAAGAGGAGAGTGAAAGAGAGAGATGGAGGGGGGAGACAGGCTAGATCACCAGCCAGCATGTCCATCTGTCATTGGACAGACTCTAATAACACAGGAATTGACAAGTGAATGTTGTGATGGAGAGAGAATGATATACTGCAAAGCACCATGTAATAGAAAAAAAAACTGAGAAATAGTTGTTATTTTTTTGAGTGGCACCTTAATGACAATGTATGGCCATTCTTATGTGTCCCTTGTGGATACACACATGAGGTGGTACTTGCAAGCACACACATGCACACTCAAGCACGCATAGGCACACCTCTCCCACACACACACACACTCACACATTATGTAGACTGACAGACAGGAATGTGTTTACTAGGAGGAGAGAGCGAGAGAAAGACCTGGTTATGGGGGGATAGCATGTTGGTTTGGGGGGAGAGAAAGAGTGTTGACTAGGTGTGAAGCATGCCGAGCAGGGCATGGTGTCTGGATGTCATCAAGCCTGTGAAGTGGAAATAATCAAGAATTAGGATTGTCTCAGAAGACAGGAGAATTAATCCAAAATGAATTAGGGAGTGGAGAGAGAGAGTTTCTTCCTTCAGTTTCACCCTCTCTGCTTGAAGCAAGATAGGGAATATGTTGTCTAATTTATCTGAACCAAACAGAATTATATTAACACATACAAGAACAAATAAAAGCAGATAGATGATTGGAAAAATCGAAAGAGAGAGAGAACAGATAGAGGAATCACCGTGGAAAGGAGGATAAAGAGATAGGGAGAGAGGGAGGACAGAGATAGAGGGAGGGAGGGAGGGAGGGATGGAGAGAGGGAGGGAGGGAGGGAGGGAGGGAAAGAGAGACAGTGGGGGAGAGAGAAAGACAGCGAGAGAGGGGGAGGACAGAGAGAACATGAGGAAGAAGGAGGGGGACATTAACATTATGGGGGAAGGCTGAGGTCTTCTGTTGCTCTCGTCTCTTCTTTATAAAGAGGAGTCACGGTGGAGGCCATTGAAATAAACGCCACTTGTAAATTGCGGAGTGGAATTATACAGCATGCATAAGGATCCATACGCCTCCGCCTAAACCTGGCCAAAAACTGGGAGTGATAATTAAGACTTAGGGGGCGAATGACAGAGCCATTTGTGACGACAGAATATGGCGTCTCCCTGGCTCCCTGGGAAACAGAAGGGCTCTGAGAGGCTCCGTGTCACAAAACATTACCCACACAGCTGTTGGCTTTATGAGGAGAGCTGGTGTGTGCTCTCTCCCTGTCTCTCTTACCCTTTATTTCTCTCTTTCTTTCTCTCGCTCTCTCTCTGTTTCTCAATTCCTCTACATTTCTTTTGCTTTCTCGCTCTCCTTTCCTTTCTTTACCACCGTCTCCCTGTGTTTCTATAACATCTTTCATCACAAAGATAGGCAGGCAGTGTTCCATACAGACATAGTTGTGTTCCAGACAGACAGAGAGACAGACAGACAGAGCTGTGTTCCAGACAGACAGAGAGACAGACAGACAGAGCTGTGTTCCAGACAGACAGACAGAGCTGTGTTCCAGACAGACAGACAGACAGACAGAGATGTGTTCCAGACAGACGGAGCTGTGTTCCAGACAGACAGACAGAGAAGACAGACAGACAGAGCTGTGTTCCAGACAGACGGAGCTGTATTCCAGACAGACAGACAGACAGACAGAGCTGTGTTCCAGACAGACGGAGCTGTGTTCCAGACAGACAGACATACAGAGGGGTGTTCCAGACAGACAGAGCTGTGTTCCAGACAGACTGAACTGTGTTCCAGACAGACAGACAGACAGAGGTGTGTTCCAGACAGACGGACAGAGGTGTGTTCCAGACAGACGGACAGAGGTGTGTTCCAGACAGACAGAGCTGTGTTCCAGACAGACAGACAGAACTGTGTTCCAGACAGACAGAGATGTTTTCCAGACAGACAGACAGTCTGAACATCAGAAAACAGTGTCACTCTGGAGGGGACCCCGGCGGCCCCTTTAAACCACCTGACCTTCTCTGTCACTCGCGCCTGCCGCCGGTGCAGACATAAGGCTGGAGCTGAAAGCTAACAAGCCCCCAGCTCAATACCAGTGCTGGTGATTAAAACAACTCCCCTTAATTGCTCCTTTTGTGCGGGAATCTGCTGGTCACGCTGATTACAGAGGTGGAGGGGTAGAGAGGAGAGGGACGAGAGGGCCAGACACCTCCAATGACCTGCTGCCCTGCCCCGTCACAGCACTTATATTTGACTAAACAAGTGTTAGTGTGTGTGGGTGTGTGTGTGTGTCTGTGTGTGTGTGTGTGTGGGCGTGCATGTGTGAGTTTGTGTATTTGTGTTCAAATGTATCTGTGTGTGTGTGTGTGTCATACTGGTAGGTAGATTTTAGTTTTGTGGAGAGATAGAGAGAGGGATGACTAACAGGTGAGCAGCACCAGAGCTCCCCCAGTGTTCAGTTACAGTATAACACCAGCCTGATGCTAAGATGCACTTGCTTGGTGTTCTAGAACATACAGTCGACTAGACTAGGCTAGGCTGTCCATTGAGTGAGTGAGTGAGTGCTAGCAGAAATGCTTGGGTGGACCAGGCTGAGTTAGGCTTTCTGCTGTTCCAGCAGCTAGGTTGGACTGACCTACCCCAAGGCTTCCTGCAGCATGTGCTAGCAGCCAGAACCAGACCCAACATGGAGCCAACATGGAGGCTGTGAGTGACAGATCACAATGTCACATGTGGATCTGCCAGTCCCTCAGAGGAAGATGCTACACTGCTACAATGCCAAGCCAATGAGTCACTCCGAAAGGGAGGGGTCCTCAATACCACAAATACACTCATGAAGTGGCTTTCAAGCGCCTATCCACAAGTGCTTCTCTGCAACAACAAAAAAGCAGGGTAGAGTGGTGAGGTCGGAGGGGGAGGAGAGATTCCGTATGGAATTCTCCATCTCTGTTTCAAGGATTTGGATTCGACAGCAGTGAAATAAGTCTCTTTTCTCTCTCTCTCTCTCTCTCTCTCTCTCTCTCTCTCTCTCTCTCTCTCTCTCTCTCTCTCTCTCTCTCTCTCTCTCTCGCTCTCGCTCTCTCTCTCTCGCTCTCGCTCTCTCTCTCTCTCTCTCTCTCTCTCACTCTCACTCTCACTCTCTCTCTCTCTCTCTCTCTCTCTCTCTCTCTCTCTCTCTGTGGTGTGTGTGTGTGTGTTTGTTTGAGTGTCGTTTAGTGTTCTTAAGCAAGTATTATTGGTGAATAATAGCAAAGTGTATTTCCTATCAGCAAATAAAACCTGAAAAACATGTTTTGTTCTCATATCACACTACTACCCCAACAGCACAGTTAGTACTGTGGAGACTAGCCTGCCAGTGTCTGTCACAAAGTGTTACACTGCCCCCTGGTGTCTAAAACATTCTGACATCATGCCCCCATACAATGTCAATTCTCACATTTCAAATCAAATCCTCCATACAAACAGTATAGAAAACAGGACGGATGAAAACAGGATCTAAAATTGTGCAAAATGTAACTTTATTCGCTCTTTCCATCATCGTCATCATCGTTATCAACATCCTCGTCATTGTTTTCATTACGATCATCATTATGATCATCATAGCATTTTATCTTGAAGATACACAATACATAGGGGGACGGGAGAAGATGCACATCTAGGGTCCTGGGGAGGAAGGGGGGGGGGGGGGGGCAATAGGCATCATCAAAGTCCTACAGAATCAAAGGGAAGGATTCTGAGAATCAAAAGGCTTCATAAGGTGGTCTCTCCCAGTCCAACAACCGACAGGGATGTGCACCTCTGTCTCCCAGCAGAACATCTCCTTTCCCTTCGCTCCTTATTTACAACAAAACGTCAACAGAATGTTTCAACATCAGTTGCCATTTTTGAATTTTAAACCCAGAAAAGCAGTTTACAGTACACAGGTATGTCCTAAAGTAGACATTTAGCATGAAGGACATCAAGTATTGTTTTTTTTTTACTGAGCTCTAACTCCACCTCTCTACTTCCCTTACTATCTATACGTTTGAAGGTGCAAGGATATTTTGAAGTGTGTTTCTCTCCCGGTTGGACAGGACGCTGAAGAAGTGCAATGTTCCAGTACAATCTAACAATGTTCAGAGTAATACAAGCCACACATACATGTACAGACAACTAATCGATAAACAGGGTCTCTTCTGCACAGGGTACGTCATTCCCCCGAGATAAAACCATAAAGATGAAAAGCACTTCAGTACCAGTGTGTGTGTGAGTGTGATTGATCCTCGCCCTCTGAGGTGTGGTTCATGCTGCTCCCTGCAGACACAGGCCCTGTGCTGCAGGACACTAACCCCGGCAGAAAAACCCCCTCTCTGCCATTAATCACAGAAAAGGAAATCAACAGATCACGGTGAGATAGTGCCTTTGCGCACGCAATGTATGCAATGTACGCACGCAATGTACGCATGTAAATCCATCACTGATAATGAAGGGAGGGCTTTAATAACCATTGGGAGCCATTCCTTTCTCACTGTCTAGACATCCACAAGGAGGGGGTGTGTGTGTGTGAACACGTGACAGGCTCCACAGATTCAGCGGATAGAGGAGAGGGGGACGGAGAAAGCAGGAAACTGGAGGTGACCCCGGGGGAAATGAAAGAGCTGCGTCTGAAAGGGACGTGTGTGTTTGTGTCTGTGTGTGTGTGTATTATCTGTGCGTGCACACATATTGACATGTGTCTGCTTGAGCAGTTGTGTGTGTGCGTGTGTCTATGCACCTGCGGGTGTGTGTAGATGTAGGCGTGTGTGTGTTGATGTGAGACAGTCCACTCTGATGTTCCGCTTCTGTTCAAACGTTTTTTTTCTTTTAAGAAATGAAGAATATAAAGACACAAAAAAGGACAGAGAGAGAAAGAGAGAGAGAGAGTGAGACAGCCTAAGTGACTAGATATGGTGACCACGGCTCCTCCCCTGTCTGAGTGTCTGCATTAGGGCCTCCATTAGCTCGAGTAGATCTGGGTTCCAATCACTCTCATGATCTCCTTCTGCACTTTGGGCTCCTGCGTGTTGATGTTGGCATCGCCCACCTGGCCATCCTCATAGCTGCAACAGAGGGGTCAGGGAGCAGGGTCAGGCTCAGGGTTCAGTGGATCGACATGCATGCCAATTAGTCCAACGGCGGAGAGACACGTTTAGGTCGAAAGGGCAGAGGACACTCACACAAAGAAGAAGCGAGTGCAGACATGGTCGGACACCGGACACACCCAGATGTTGCCGTGTTTCTGGAGGTCCTTTGATGTGATCACTGAGGAAGGGTTAAAGGTCAGGGGGTCAATCTGGCCTCTCTCGCTTTGTGGGTCTCTATAAAGCTTAGTCAAATCAAATGGGGCTGACGCATTTAGCTAACAACAACACCCTTCACAAGCACCTTCTTTGGATGCAGCATCTTTCTCTCACTGAATAAAATACCCAGGAACATAACCTACAGACAAAAGATATGAAATATCATCGTGAACTGACCTTCACACAGGGCAATGCAGTTCAGATTCCGGCTCTGGAGAAACCTTGACTGAATGGGTCGGCTCTGTGGAATGAGTCAGGGTGATGAGTCAGTTCCAACAAATCATCAAACATAATGATTCTTGATGAGTCACTGTATTGTAACTCGTCAAAGGCTCATTAAAGAGTGAGTCCTGTGAACGATTCAGCAAGTAAGGTACCTGAGGAATAGTGTTCATTCTGTTGTAGCGTTGCACCAGCTCATCTTTGGTGGGCATTCGGTGCTGTCCTTTCCCCATCCCTGCACACATACAAGCACAAACATACACACTTGTAAATAAAGTAGAGCAGTGAATCTGACCACTCCCGTCTTGCCAGTACCATGCACTGATGT
>NC_085027.1:6911885-6950306 GCF_963692335.1 Osmerus eperlanus
TGTGTAAATACAAAACACTTCTTCAAACAGAGCTTTTAATGTGTGGCCAGAGCTTTGTTGCGGCTCCAACCACACAAACATGCTGCATTTCTATCCTTGTCACATCCTGGTCAGTGATAGCTTTTCATGCGGGCCTCTGCAACCACCCCAACACTCTGAAGAATACATCTATCACCCCAAATAATTCAAATTTAGAATGTTTGATGTTTAAATACAGAATCAACAAAGTATGTGTATCTTGAACCCTAACCCTTTTACTTTTCACTTTTAAAACCCTGGTGTTACATGACTGCCAGCCCCAGAGGAAATATCAAATTGGACTGTTTCACGTCTCTTAAAATAAAACAAAACAGAATTCTGTTATTCTAAGGCCGTGTTCAGGAGAGTGGCTGCTGAATAGAGCTGTGTTCCCGGAGGGACTGAGCTAGTTTGGTTTGCTTTGACGCACAGGGAGGCAAAGGAGGTGGGTGGAGGGGGGGGGGGGGTGGAAGGCAGTGGAGGCAGGGCTGGACAGGGGGAGATGAAAGGAATCAGAGGGAGGCAGGTGTTTTTGGTAGGCTGAGGTAAAGGGAGGCAGAGGGCTGAGGGGGGAAGCAGGGCACTCACTGGAATGCGAAGGTGCTGCCGTAAAGTTTTTTGGCGGTGCGGAAGCGCGCTTCCTTGGCTGGAGGACTGCTGAGTAGCAGGAACTGGTGGGACGTGTGCATGAACTTAAGTTGCTGGAGGGGGGACGAGAGACAGACAAAGACAGAGTGTCAGAGACCGTATCCAAATGATATTTCATGGAGCTACTCCCAAACTACATGGGGGCTATGACGTCACAGTGCTAGCTACCATGAAGATAATAAACTGGAAGATGTTGATCATCGTACCCTACTCAGAGGCAGTTTGACAATATGAGACCGATTGCTGGATATGATCCTGGAGAACAGAGAGAGAAATATGGAGATGGTGGGAGGGAGGGAGTCAAGAGAGGGAAGAAAGACAAGTGAGTAGAGATCACATAGATTCAGACATAAACATGGGATTTGTGGCACCAGACAGTACTTAGCATTGCATGTTACAGCATAAAGCTGACATTATACTTAAAATTGTCTAGCATTTTTAAGTAGTTCAGATATTCGACAAAGGTGTTTTAAGTTATCAACACTACTAACCATTGCAGTAGAGGGTGGGCCAGAGGATCCAGTTTGTCCATCTGTTTTTTAATCTCCAGATAGGAGCCCTGAAATATACAAATACACACACTTTATGCTCATGTCAGTTTTGAGCGCTTTCAATGTTCCGAGGGTTATTTTGATTTCATCCGGCATCCCTCCCTACTCTGTACTTCCTTCCCCCTCCTCAACACCCCCCCTTCCCCTCTGTACCTGGGTCATCTCCCTGATGGACATCACACTGTCCAGCGCCTTCTGCAGTCTCTCATAGTTCTTCTTCTGTGACCAGAGAGAGGGGGGAGACACACAGCCAGGGGAGAGGGGGAGAAGGGGTGGGGCGACACAGAGACACAATGGATTAACACCCATGACCCTGCATGTAGCATCTTTATAACAGTGCTGTATGTGTACAGGGGTGAGCAGCACCTTGGGGTTGAAGGCCAGGGTCTTGGGGTCATTGGGGTCCACGACAGAAGGGTAAGGTTCAAATATGATGCTCTTCCTGGGGGACTCCAGAGCTGCTCTGCACATCGCCACTAACAGGTCCACCACCTGAAACATCATCATGAAAAAATGTGTGAGTCCCATGATTGTGTTTCTACGTGGACAGGTGCTTTCTTTGATGTCCCAATGCGTGAGTGCGTGCATGCATGTCCGTGGGTGCGTGTGTGTGTGGGTGCGTGTGTGTGTAGCTTGTAATCACCTCTGCTCCAGTGGCCACCTCCTCAGCGGCCCCTGACATCACACCCAGGGTGTAGAAGGAGAATACGCACAGCTCCCGAGTGCACACAGCAGGCTACAAGCACGCAAACAGACACACATACAGCCAGTGAAACAAGGAAACAAGCATTGAAAACACATTGTTCATGCAAAGCAACCTCCATTTATATATGTTTGTATATGTGCATTTACAACCTACGTTATTTAAATGAAAATAACAATCTATGTTTTGATCTATGTGTCATTCCAGATGTAGTATGGACTTGTGTATCATTTCTTAAGGAAGACAACAAAGTCTTTCTCCAGTACCTTCAACATGGATCCGTTCTGAAAGACGTGCTGCTCATCGCAGACAACACAGTATTCATTGAGAGTCGGGATCCTCTGCTCCGAGTACTTCATGATCTGTGGGGACACAAACACACACTTGGCCTCACCATCACTGCTTCCTCTGACACAAACACACACATATGGCCTGGCTGTCACTTAGCTGACTGGTACAGTGCATGAAGTGACTGGTACATTAATTGGCTGGTATACTAACTTCAGAGTAGTGTTAGTAATATATTTTTCTTGTTTCTGTCTCACTTGCATCCACAATAGAACATGACAATGTTTCAAATTGCCTTTCGAAGGACCATCAGAGAACTCTCTGTTTAAAAGGCCTGTTAGTGTGTGTGGGAGTTGTGCAAAGAGGGGGTGGCTCTATGTCCTCGAAGCTCGTACCTGTACTAAGAAGCCATACTCCAAGGTAGGGATGTTCTTGCAGTGTCCGCCCGCCTGGGATGAGAAAAACAATTCAATCAGCTGCCGCGTGGTAATCTGCGCTGGAGCCCTGGCCGCCGGAACAGCCACAGTCTGATGGGTCAATGAAGACAAAGTATTATGGGAAACGGCGCACACCATGGTTTGGGGAGGGGACTGGAAGAGGCTCGGATAAGAGGGGAGTAAGGAAGAAAAAAAGAGAGATAAGAAAGGAAATTGGCGGGAAGGAAGGAAGGAAGGAAGGATGGATGGAAGGAACATTTGCTGGTGTGTTGTGAAAGGGAAGGGGAAACTTCAATTTACGCCCAGTTTTGTGCAGTTTGTTAACAATTCCAGTGAGAAAATAGTTATTGACTACTGAAGAATGCAATTGTCATCCAATCATGAATTTTCAATATTGTAATGTTAGTTTAGTGTAAATAACAGCTGTGTTTATGTAGGGGACTGTGATGTGCATATTGACCAGCAGGACATGTGACATTTATGTGTGGTTATGTTGTGTGTGAGTGTATGTGTGTGTGTGTATAGGGGTTCGGACCTGGCTGTTGGGGGGGTAGCTGAACAGTTCTCCCTTGGGGTTCTTCATGGTGCAAGAGATGGAGCGGTTCATCAGCCGGGTCACCCTCAGCTCTGGAACACTTAGCTTCCCCTTTAGAACCGTGTCCTGGATCAGAGGGAAACTAGGGGACCTGGACACACACACACACAGATAAAAGTGTAATGGATGTGTCATGACATACTGTATGTGGCAAAGCTTGATAATTGTGTCCCAAGCGGTCAGAAGCATTCAAAGCAGTAGCAGTCTTACTTGGGGATGGGAGAGAAGATGCTGAGTCCAGCTCTGAACTTCTTGATGGTCCCTCCAGCCTTGAACCAGCTGTGTCTCTTCTCCTGCTGGGCCTTCAAGAACTCATTACTAAGGTGCTTCCACTGCTGAGCCGTGAACGTGCTGAGGATCCTGGGAACACACACACACACACATGCAGGCAGACACACACACAGTAAGTCAAGGAGAGTCAGGTCAGTGGGGGATTACAATCACAGAAAGTAATTAGGAATAATCAATACCTGAAATGTAATAGAAACGAAATATCATACAAGCAGGAAGACCGGCATGCATCTGTCATTAACCAATCAACACAGACAGGAAGTAAAGTTTTTCTCGATTGCTAACACACAAAAATGGTATGTGTAAGCCATCCCCACAAAACCATTTTGCCAAATCCCAGCAGAAAGAACATGTACCCCAATCTTTACACACAATTGACCCTTCTTGACACATTTCTCAGGTTCATTCACACTTCTTTGCAAAAGTCTAAACACACCTCTTACTTTAAGACACAATTATCACCATTATGTCATTCAGAAAACACTGCCATTTGATAAGTAAACCCAAAACAGCGCAATTCAAACAACCTTAACAACCAATTATCCATGTGTAAGCACTAACAAGCAAATATACTCAACAAGCAATCAGGGGTTTGGAATGAATACAAAGTTAAGCTGATCTGTACTTTGAAATCATGGATGCTACGTAATATCAGAAGAAAAGGAAGAATTGTCCAAATGAGAGGAGGTGAACAAGGGAGAGGAAGAGGCAGAGGAAGAGGAAGAAGAACAACAATCTCAAATGAGATCCGTGCCACACTATGACAGAAATCCCTATGACAGAACAACCTTCTCCAAGCCATGGAAGAAGCTTGTGCTCTTGAGTCTTGTCAGGGATGGCTCAGGCATTCAGGGGCATTTTCCCTGCTGTTTGGCTAGAGAAAACATTGCCTGTGAAGTTGAGGAAAATCTCTGGCCTGACCCTGGTCAGAGATAGGATGCTGACCCACAATGAACAGTACTGTACTCAAGCTCTGTTACCCAGGCAACAATTATTTGTTTATTTCCTTGTTTTCTTAGCCTTTGTTCCCCAAATTACAATTTACAGCAATATATTTGTGTTGTTGACTAAAAGTACTACTATTTGTATACTGTGACCACTACAGTAACAAGAGCTCAAAATGCAATTGCTGTATAATGTAAATAGAAAATAAACAGCCTGTAAGAAGGACAATTGCAGTAATTGTGAGTTTTATGACATGTCAAACTCATGAGGTGGAACATATCTAAAATTCAGGGACACGTTATAGTCAATGGTTCTTGAAAACCTTTTTATAATAGTGTTTTCAAATCCGCCCATCAGTGTCTAAAGGGTATTCAGAAGGTTGAATTTATTTGAGGGCTTTGTGTGTATTTTGAATGCAAAGTTAGGTTTATACGACAGATAATATGGTTTTGACTACAGTGTTTGATTTTGGGTCAAAAGTCAAGGGTTTGGACAAAACAGTGTAAGTATGAAGATGTGTGTTTAGAGTTTGGAGAAAACACAGTACACATTCAAGAAATGTGTCTTAGCAATTGAGAAAAACTGTAATTTAACTGTAGAAACCGATAAATTAAGGCTTTGTAGAGGACAAAGGGATTGTTTTGTTGTTCTGAAGGTTGAGAACATTGGCTCGTAATGTGGTGATGATGATGATGATGATGATGATGATGATGATGATGTTACTGTGTGCAGGACTCACTTCTTAAGCTGCAGGCCCAGACTGAAGCCCTCTTTATTGGAGGGCTGGAACACCTCCACTGATGGCTCTGAGAAAAAATGAGTCCGATTATTATGCAACACACACACACGCACATTCCTAGGCACAAGTAGGTGCAAATGTACACAGACAGGCACACACTCACACACACATTCAAACAAAAACACTCATATGGATATTACTCACCAGGTCCATCTAGGTACTGAGAGAGAGAGAAGCGCAGTCTCAGAATGATAGGCTCTGTTCTGATGACCTTCCAGGCTGTTGCAACTTCCTCCTGGAACACATACAAACACACGATCATCAACTGTATTTATATCTAATACATGCAGTATATTGCTAAGATACAATGCTATACAAAGTTTCTATAAAGCCAGATACGATATTATAGAGGAAAATGGATGACATCCTCAACTCACATCTAGAAAACTGATATTGATCTGCAGATCAATATCCACATCATCGATGGTGCCATACTCTCTGTTGGAAGGAAAAATACCAGATTATACAGATGTATTTATTTAGATTTAACAAGATCAAACATTATTAAGTTAGTCTGTCTGCAGAGTCAAGTCCACGGAAGCAACACAGTTGATAAGGTGTGAAAGTGCTACACGGGATCAGAGTCATTCCTGGTGAGAGTGGATCAGGGCAAGACCAGTGGATTACCTGACAGAGACAGCGCTGTCAGTGTAGATATCCTTCACCGCCTCGATGTCTGCATCCAGCTGAGGGTGGCGGTACAGATCAGCGGCACAGCTCCCCTGCAGACAGATAAGAAGACAAACAGACAGACAGACAGACACAGACAGACAGACAGACACAAACACACACACACAGACACAGACACAGACAGACAGGCAATGGATATTATTTTGTGTTTAGATTATCTATTGCCACAGGGAAATCATTTTTAATTCTGGACTGGATTTTCTTCTCAGGCATGAGAGAAACGTCCATATATTGATGATTGAAAGATTAAGCTTTTGTTTTCCATCTTTGCAGTAGATAGTGTGTGATAAGACTGCATATTGAAGGATTTTACTGCTCTGGTCCTCATTGATGATCACCAGAATTTGTTTTGAACAGGAATTCTCAGAAGTTGTCTGGGTGTGTTTATGCATGTATGCACATGAGCATGAGTGTGTGTTTATTCATGCATGTGTAAGTGATTTTGTACATTGTGTGTCTGTGTGTTTGTGTATGTGTGTGTGCAGTACCTGAATCCCATAGAGGAACTGCTCTGACTCATTCTCTCCGTCCGACTCCTCATCCGTCCAGCACTGGCCTTTGATGTCCTGAAGACACACGCACACAGATTCAAAAGGCCATTATTGCCGACATCAGAAGGAAGCAGACCAAGCCATTTTTACCATCCTTTCATCTCACATCCTTCCTTCCTTTATTACCCCCTCCCTCCCTCTCCCTCCGTCTGAGAGAAACATGCTCACAGCTTGCCAAAGGAGGAAGGAAACCCGTGGTCAGGATTAAGAAATAATACAACTAGAAAAAGATAGATCAGTAAATACATTGTAAAAGAATAATCTGCAGTGTGACAACTAATGAGTATCTCGATCAGTCTAACTGCAACCATGATTTACAACAACGCTCAATCGTATACGCATGGCAAAGGTATTGTAACAGTATCTATCATGTTTACTACAGTCTGGTTAGAGCTAAATCTACCAAGGCCAATAAAATAATGAGACCTCTGGGTTTTGTAGTCTATAACAATAGGTTACATAACTTCCTGTTGTAGTCTTACCATTGTGTCTGTTTTTCATAAGGCTCTCTCAGACAAGGTAAGGCCTCTCCGGACTCCCATCCATACCAGCTAGGTGTCCGGTAGGCAGAGGGTCAAAAAGGAATCCTTCCACTGGTCAGCTCACTTACACGTCCTCAGCAGTGATGGGACCTAAACCCTAGAAACGGGAGTGACATGACAAGTGATGAGCCATCTCACATTCCTCTCACAAAGCTGAGAATCAGTGAAAGAGTGATGTAATCTCGTCTTCAGCACTCAGTAATGGTGGCCTCCTTCGCCTGCCTTCTTTTAATCATCTGCACTCCACCTTGCCATGTATCCTAGCAACAGCCATCTCTGCCTTCTGTCACTATTTCATTAATCACCACGGAAGACAGAGAAAGAGAGACAGAGAAAAAGAGGAAGGGAAAGAGAAAAAGAGAGAGGAGTGAAAAGTGAAAGGCTGTGAAAAGGGATTTACAAATTTCTGCAATAAAATCTATGTTTATCTTTGAGCAAAATGTTAAAGCAACTTTTACAACAAGGAAGAAGTGACCTGCTCCATACTGCGTCCACATCCATGATTTTACAGCAATCATATAATTGGGATGTGGTAGTGTTGTATTATCCTGTATGATAACTCTGCAAAGGAATCATCTTGGCATCAAAAAGACTTCCTGTTTAAATAGAGGTTAAATAGTGTGAAACCTCAGGCAGGTCCCAGGGGTGAGCTCAGTGTGTGATGGAGTCAGGTGTGACCTTGTTACTTCTCTAAAACAAGCCAAGTTCCAGCTGCTACACTGAAGCAGACCCCTCCTCAGATGAAGCAGCAAACTACTGTATCATTGGGATGTCATTATTTCAGTAGATAGTCTGCAGTCTTCTTTTAGGAAACCTTGGTGAAACTATTGCAGGAGAGTCCTAGTTATTTTAGTGGATCAGTGTACTGGCTGTGAAGTCTATGATGCAGAAGACACACAGACATTAATAGACACACATTTGCAAGCACGCATACACCCACATACAGATACATTGCCTATGTCTGTCAATACATCAGTGATGGTGTCTGCCAGATTTATGAGTAAATGAAAAAATAAGAAATGTATTTATTTATCCCCCCCCCACCATTCTCCTCTCTCCTCCTTCTCTCTCTCTCTCTCTCTCTCTCTCTCTCTCTCTCTCTCTCTCTCTCTCTCTCTCTCTCTCTCTCTCTCTCTCTCTCTCTCTCTCTCTCTCTCTCTCTCTCTGTCTCATTCTGCTGCCTGGGCTGTGAGCATCAAGCTCCTCTCTCTCCTGAACTGAGCCATTTTGTTTCAGCAGACCTCTGGCTCTAAGTGCGGAGATCCCAGCCCCAGACATTACTGTGTACATTATACATGTCATCTAGCTTTTCCTGTTGTGGATGTAGGTACAGGCATCCAACTTGTTATTTTGTGGGATTTCCAGTTAATTTAATCCCTGCTAAACAATCACCTGCTTCAATTTGTTTTTGGCAGCGTTGAATACATCACCTGCCCCTCCACTCTCACACACGCACATACACATCTCTTTCACAATTACCTCCGCTCTCTCCCCCCTCCTTTCCTCGTCTACTCCTGTCCTGCTGACCCTGTCATGTCCCCAACGCCCCCTCACCTCTGTCGCCGTACATACCAATAGATTCAGACAAACCGACCCCCGGAGACCCCCCCCCCTCCCTTCCCCCCCACCTTCCTCTCAACTGAATTTACACACAAGCCCACAAAGCCACAGCGATGCAGAATTATTTTACCCCTCCCCCACCCCCCACCGCACACTTACCTAGTCGAGAGATGGAGGGGAGAGAGGGAAAGAGAGAGGAGAGAAGATGCTGTCCTTGGTCCTTGTCCCGGCTCCTTCCCCCTCTTAAAGGGAACACCTGTTTTTTTCTAGTAAAGCTATTGCCCCCTCTCCAATCAAAAAATGATTAGAACCTAACGTAAAGCCATTATAAGCAGCAATGAGAGATGTTAATGTCAGGATCCTCCATTTTGATGATGCTTTTGGTCTCTTCTTTGGAGTGTGCCGCTGTGCTGTCTGGGTGCTCTCTGTGCCAGTCTGTCTGTGTGTTTATCTATTGCAGATCTCTGTCTCTGCTGCTCCTGCTGCTGTCTTAGTTTTTGCCTGACAACACTGAGGGGGCCGAGCATGCTCAGTCGGAGCCAGAAGATGGTCATGTGATCTGCAGCTGACTGCATTGCTGCTGAGGGGGATGAGGGAGAGAGAGGGAAAAAAAGAGAGGAAAATGGCAGTTCTTTTAATATGTGTGCATGTGAGGGCGTGTTTTTATGTTGGTTTGTGTAAAATGTATGTGCGACATGTATTATAGATATATATATGTATGATATTTACATGTATTCATTAACATGATATTCACCTCTTAGATATTATGGGACATTATATTATATTAACACATTTGATTACATGTTAAATATGAATTTGTCTTTAATACATTGTTACATAGTTTATCTGAGCCAGAGAACAATCCATAGTGAAGGGTAAGGTTAGAGATTAAAGGGTCTAAAGGACCCTGTTGAGAATATCCAAACATTCCTCCCTTCCAGATCTCTCATATGGCATGCCTGGATTGGCTGCAGCTTGGTAGATGATTCAGTGCCCAACCCAATCACTTTATGTTCTGAGATCCTTTCAAGGATGACAGAAGGCAATGAAACATAACTATCTCGAGGGCCATTAGGTGATATGCTACTGTGTTAATCTGTGTTTACCCTGGTTAGCTCCCAGTAAGCAGTGAGCTGTGGGCTGGGCAGATTAGACACAGGAAATAGAACTGCCTGTTCATTGCTAGGCTGTGTCGGTTCACGGTAGAAGACCTTCTCTAATGTGTTAAGGCAGGCTTTCCAAAGGCCAGACATATGGCAGTGACCCTGGTGGAGATTCCCACCCTTAGGACAAATTCAGTGCTCCTGTTTTAATAAACCATCTGTGTCACACCAGTATGATTGTGTCAGCTCAGCTGTAGAGCATTGGACAGTGTGGACTGGTGCCTTCACAAAGGAGAGCCAGGAAGGATTGAGAGACTTGGTGAAATACAGTGGGAGTTGCCATTTTTGTGATATCCACACAATTCTAGCAAGCAGAGCATGTCCCTTTGCACCATAGCAACACAAATGGAAGTGTTTCTAGGATTGAGATGGACATTCAAAGATGATACACACATTTCACAGAGCAACTTATTATCACACAGTTACAGCATACCAGTTGTGTCACATCCTGTTATTTATAGCAGGACAGTGGTTAATCCAGCAGGTATGCATCCATGGGGATTTGGCTGAGGATATAACAAGGGTGTATCTTACTGTCCCTCATGGCTAACTAGCTAAAGGATGAAGGGAGAGAATAAAGTGTGTGTGTGTGTGTGTGTGTGTGTGTGTGTGTGGGGGGGGGGGGTTAGGACGCATTAACACAGCGTGAAAACCAGGGGCATGGCCTGAGGCTAGGGTGATTGGATTGCAGGTCTGTCCCTCACCTGAGCAGGTGTGTCTATTGGTCTGGGGCAGCGGAGCTGTGCAGAGGACACCAGCACAGCTTGGCAGTGCCAGTGAAACACCAACATGGGCAGTGGCAGCAGCAGCAGAAACACCATAGAGAATAGGTGAGAGGCCCAGCCGGGGGAGGGAGGGAGGGGACAGGGAGAGATGTTTCTACAGCACCGGGTGTGTGGTTGTGTAGGTGTGGGGGGGATATCAACTATAATCACTTTGAATTGGAAGGTTGGGGCACTACATCTATGGTGGGTTATCACTTTGAAGGTTTTTCTGTAAGTGCAAATGCAAATTGAAAGGACAGAGCTGAGTTGAGATGTTTGAGATGCATGGTGCCCTTATGTGTGTCTGTGTGAAGGGTTGAGTCCATCAGCTCCCTTGAACAGAGCTGATTATCACAATCAGCAGAATTAATCATGCTGGTTGACACCATGCATAGCACAGAAGATTTGAATGTTATTTTGGATGAAAAGTTGAATAAAATAACTTTAGCTAAATTTAAATAAATAAGAAAAATCCTCATAAAATTAATACATTAATTTTCTTTTACTGAGAATTATAGTTAACAGTAATTAGCATTGTCTTGTACAAAAAATTATGTCGAAATACTGACTTGTTAAATTATGCTTTTAATCGATTCGATATTAAATAGTCCTAATTGTATTAAATTAATAGAGATCAGCATTAAATATAATTGGTTGATCTGAGCAAAATATTATTTCCAAACTGTTTTGACAATGCTTCCCACGCATAGTAATTATCCCGTATGGACACTCGAGGGCGCCACTGACCATCCTCTGATTTCACCGTTCGACCACCGAGTAGCTCTTATACTTAGCAGCTAACTTGATTATTGCATATTTTTGATTTTCCGAGCCCTTTAAAGAGACACGTTATTATTGCTTAAAAATCGAGTGGGTATAAGGTGAAAATATTTGAACATTTGAGAATTACTACATTAGTTTTTTTTGGTGGGCTAACAGCACTGACTAATATAGACTACTAGGTAGACAAGTTATTGATTTCTTCAAAGGAGTTAGTTTCAGTACAAGTGGATGTTATATGATGCATCCCATGAAGCACCGCGCCACCAAGGACGTACGTGCATCTTTCTGCGTCTCAATTGACTCATTTATTGTATGTTCCAACATCATAACACTAATTTGTCATTATGGAACCTTATTATATTGCACTTTATTGTTGAAATGCTGAGTTATTTCAACCTGTAGAAATCTATTCGTCAATTGTTTAAGAATTTCTACCGCATCCTTTGATCACATGTCGGCCCCATGCTCCAGAGATGCTTTCAAGTATTCTGATTGGTTCTGGTGAATACAGAAGTTACCCCACGTTTGCAATGTAACCTTCCCTTTCATACGAGTCTTAGAAATTATCAAATAAATACATCTAATAAATAAACCTTAAAAAGTGCTAGAAATGATTTAAAAGAACAATAAAATAATTGTACGCTTCCTCAAACAATAAGATCGTGATATTGTTCTTGGCGACCTATTTTATTGGGGTAGTGCCTCGGATGGATATGTATCCTACAAAAGTAGTTCCGGTAAGTTAGTGAGATCACCTTGAGCTGCTGGATCTACAGTCGTGCATCACCAGTCCTAGCAGTTGTTCAACGAGATAAGGTGAGTATCATCACGAGAGCTGTAGCTTGGTAATGGAAAGAACAAGGTATTTTGCTTACATATTGAGCATTCAGCAGTGGTATCTTTAAAGCTGATACCATTGTGCTTCAAGTTCAGAAGAGCTCTATCCGTTTATCAGGCTTATTGTAAGCGAAATGACTAATAGTTAGCTAGTTAAGTGGTTTAAACCGAGCGATCTCTACGGAGTTACTGTACAGCTAGAGCTATCTATATTGACGGACAAAAAAATCGTTCACAAGCTGACTACGTTATATAATTTGGATTTGATACAGGAAATATAAGGGGGAATTTGATGCGGAAACTACGTTAGTATCTATATTTCTGTGTTTGAACAGGACCGAATCACTAAATAGTTTGGTTAGTCGGTAGTTAAAACTACTGGTGCATGGCGTTTTCAAGTATAAAGTTATCACTAGCCTAGCTAGACAACCACTTCTTCCTGCTGTCTCCCGTGGTGGGTGTGGTTGCGTGATGTACATGGCATTCCATTGGCCAGTTTTTTGCTCGTGATGTCTGTGGTTTGTTAAAAGATGACGCACACTGGAAAACCTAACTTGAGGCGCATCAAACTCACGGTACGATGCAAACTAACAAGCACATACAGGGTTCTTCGTACTGCAAATTGGAACGATTTGCTTTAAATCAATACTATCCTGAAGAAATTACATTTGTGCATTGTGCGTTTGAAAATGCAAGGCATATGGCTTGTATACACACGGACGGCACCATTTTCGCCCAACAAAATGTTTGCGCATGTTCTGGAGTAATTAGTACCCAGATCGGTCTTCTGCAGGTACGTGCTGCAGCGGCGTCTCCCCACACGAAGCCACTGACACTGCAGCTGAATTTCAGTGCAGCTTCCTGTGTCAGAATCCCCATTCTATATTGACTGTCAACGAAACACACCGATTCTATCTGTTTATCTAATCACATATTGTGTGGTAATATCGTTTTCCCATAATACTCCAGTACTCATTCAAATTCGTTTCAAACCAAGTCTAATTGAAAGCACTGGAAAACATGTTCAACTTATCTTGATTCCAAATTGTAGAGCTTATTGTTTAGCCAGCAGACTGATGAGTGGCTTATAGATGTTAGATGGAGCATTAGATCAGTATTCCTCTGTTCTGGCTATCATACAAGTCTGGAGAGGCTGTTGTGTAATGGCTGCTTCTGGACTAGAGCCCCACGCAGGAGGAAATACAAGCCAGCCAGGCACAGGGCTTTAAGCATTAGTAGGGTCATGGTATCGAGAGAGCCTAGCTTGCTGCTATTTTAGTCAGGGTGTAGAATAGGCCTCTGTGTAGAAAAAGAGACGGCTAACCTGTCGTGTAGGATTTTTTTTAGTGTAGGGTATAAACTGGGCCTATTTGATAGTGGGCTAATGCAGTACTTGTGAGCAAACCCATTTTAGAATTCACAATGTCTTGAGTCATCTTCCAGTATGTTGTCACCATTGTCTCGTTTCCTGCCGGAACATTCCGTAGTTTCAAAAACCTGCAGTAGACTGAACGTTTGCTGTAATCCAGCAGTATAGTGAAACTGAATGTTTGAATAATTACTCTGCCTCTCCTCACCATGCTGCTGCCATTATGTTTGCTTTCGTGTGACCAAAGCCTTTCTGAAAAGACACCATACACCCCATAGGGGGAAAGATGACCTCTGACTCATTTTCATACTCCAACTGCCAAAACTACCCCTTATTAAGGGTTGGCTTGGGAAAACAATGTAGGCTAACGATAACCATGTTGAACAAGAGACTGAAGAGGTCAAACTCCCACACAGTGATATGACTGTGCATGCTCATGGCCCTGACTTGCCGTGATAGTTTGGAGCTAAACTGCAGCTGTAATGCCGCGGAGGTCTCTCACACGTCGCCCAGTGGGCCGAGCAGTCTGCTGAGTAACGCTATGCGGCCTTCTGTGACGTGGGCCCTGCTGTGCTGAGTATGCAGCAAAGTCCTTGTGCGCTAGTCTCACCTGCCAACACCCATATAGTTAACATGAGTTATGGTTAACACTACCACGGTATACCCCCACGCATGTTGGCTACGCAGTGTACTCTGGCATCCTCAGCCCCTACACACATGTAGGGTATAAATAGCCATAGTCCCCGTCATCTATGCGGAAGCCGGGGGGGGGGGGGGGGCTTATGACCGTTAGTATGACCTACAAGTGGCAGAACATGCTTGTGGTGTGCCGTGGTCTACCGCCGTCGGCTCTTTACGCGTCATGTATTTCCGTGGTGTCAGGACATGGTGCCAGCTCACCGGACACAGGCCTGGCTCTGCGTGCCGTTCATCCCCGTTAAGGGGAAGAGGATTTGGTCCTGCTGAGCCCTCGGTGGGGTCCTGCGTAGGCGCTAGGCTCACCCAAGCGGGAGTCCATGCCTGTGAACATAGCACTGCTGCTCTCTCTGCTACAGCGTTCTCTTCTTCCTCCTCCTCGTTTTCTCTTTCTTCTGCACCTGCCTTTTCTTCTTCTGCTGCTGCGGCGGCTACTGCTGGTGTGCTTTGTGGGACCAGAGGCTCTTCCCCTCCCACCCTGGGGTTCCTCTGGAGGTCTGTGGCCGCCACCTGCCTCTTCATCCCCAGGAGGAAGTTGAAGACCCCCCGGTGGTACGTACGGAAAACCGGACGTCGTCAAGGTCGAGAGAACTTGAATGAGCGTCGTAGGCCTGGGGAGAGTGAGACGGGGGGCTTTTCTCGGTCAGCGGTGTCGGATTACCGCACCGCGCCGTCATGGCGGCTGGGAGTAGGATGTCGTGTCACTGCCACCTGGCTGCTTTTGGCGACCCAGTTTATTCAGGCGGCATTGCGGTGTGGGCCTGTTAAAAGGGATGAGACGGTGATGGAATGAAAGAACGGTATTGGGAAGCATTAGTAGGCCACAGAGTGAAGAAAGATTAGAATAGAGGAGGATGGTAGTATGTGGTGGTGAGGGTAATAGTCAGGAATAGCACTAAGAAGATGTAGTAGCGGAAGAGCCAGCATATACAGTTGCAGTGAAAGGCTGTGTTTATCGCTAAAGGGATTGCAGGGGATTAAGACGGCGGTAAGAGCTAAAGTTGTCTGTGACGCAGGTTTATTATCGCTGCTGTTGCTCTGCCCTTCTCGTGACTAGCATCTGGCTAGCCCAGATCAACCTCCAGCATAGCATGTCTCTGCATGTGGATGCATATCATGGTGTCAGGCAATGAGACAGAACTGGCAGGGAACCCCCCTGGCCCTCAAACAGGCGCACCTGTTGCATGGCCATCATCTCTGGGGTGTTTATAGCTCAGGGGAGGGGGGGCTGGGGCGGGGCTTTCCTCAAGTAACACGTTAGGGTCATATCAGGACTCGCTCCCTCACGTGGGTGCAATAACAAAGCTTTCATGTTTGATTGCAGAGGAGTTGAACTATTAAGTGGAAGGCTGTGATGAGTAGAAAAAGCATTGTCTCAGCATGGAACTTTGGATGATTTATTGCATGTTTTTGCACCTTGAACACAAGATGCAACTCATGACTGTGTGGATGACCAGTTAATACAAACAGACCTGTAACAGAGTTGCTTGTTAAAATGGAGGGGTTAGGGTTGGGGGGGGCGGTGGTGGTTACGTGAGGGAAGAGCACGTGAGGGAAGAGCATGCTCACAGTGGAAAGGCAAGATGTGAGTGTGCTCACGTACAGCTCTGGGCAGACTGTGGGAGAGAGGGAGGTAGAGAGACTGTGAGGGAGAGAGACTGGGGGAGAGACACAGAGAGAGACGTCCCTCCACTGAGCCGTTGCTGTCTGAATGAGCCTAGTGGTCTTAACAGCCTGGGATTCCTGTCGTCCTGCATTTACTTCTTTTGTATGTGATGGGCAGAGCTAGATTGGCTGCATAACATGAGATCTTCATTATCGCAGCACTAATTAAGGAGAAATTCCTTCATGGGTCTGAAATATTGGCAGTAGAATTATAGAAGTGTGTGTGTGTGTGTGTGTGTGTCTCCCGATCTCCCCTCATCCAGGTAGCCATAGTTGGCAATCCTGGCCTATCATCCCACTGCTACTGTATTATGTAACCCAGACAGGACACGGCCACAAGTAGCCCCTCTCATGATGTAGCGCATAGCTCCACTCCTCCCTGTGGGGTGCAGCTGCACCTTAAACAAACAGACCCACCTCACTGACTGTTTGTTCAAGCCTGTCATACATCTTGTTACAGTGTGACAGATTTCACACAGGAAACCAGGGGCAATGTCTCTTGTGTGTCATTACTATATATAGTCTGTACCATGTCCCTCCTTTGATGGGGATGTACCGCTGGTGTGGAGGATGTGATGAGACTGTGCCAGGCTGGTGGGCTGTGTGGCCCTGTTGCCATGGGTGACTCATTGGGATGGATGAGGAAAGAAGGTGGTGGTGGAGGAGGTGGTGGAACAGAATGTACAATGCCTTTCTAGCAGTTCAGTGCGCTGCAGCTGTAGGCTGCTTCTGTTGTACGTCACTATCATACAGGACTATGGAATAGAACCGCCTCAACACGTCGCTGTATTGTGCCCCCAGGTCTTGGTTAATGTCTGACTCTTGAGTAGATGTAGAAGCAAGCACTCTAATTTAGGAGACGCTACTTCCTGTTTTATCTTTCTGCACAGGAAGAATCTACACGATATCAGTCATTGCTACAAGATGGTGCTTTTGTGCAATGATGTGATTTTGGTGTGGATGGATCACTAGGCACCCTGCTGGCTAGCTGGCATCCTCATCTGTGGCCAGCCATCTAGTGCATGTGATGCTGAATTCTGGGAATCCAATCAGTCGATCCATTGTCCTTGAATGCCAGTGACCTGGTCAGATCCTCTGGCTAATGAACTGTTTGTCTCTCCTCCAGTTCCTCTTTTTCATCCCCTTTATCCTTGCTCCCTCCTCCTCTTTTTGATTCCTCCTTCTCACCGGCCTCTTCCTCCTCTCCCTCCAGGACCTACCCAGCCGCACCACTTCCCAGCATGCCTCAGACCAAGTCTCTAGACATGGGCTCCGCCTTCATCCAGACGCAGCAGCTTGGCGCTGCCATGGCCGACACCTTCCTGGAGCACATGTGCCTGCTGGACATCGACTCTGAGCCCACCACCGCACGCAACACTGGCATCATCTGCACCATAGGTCAGTAGCACACACACACACACACACACACCTTCATACACACACACTCACACCGCATACATACAGTATACAGCCAAGTTTGTTTCGACATTGTCTTGACCACTGGTGCTAACCCAGCCCCCTCACCCCCCCCCCCAGGACCAGCCTCCCGCTCTGTGGACATGCTCAAGGAGATGATCAAGTCTGGAATGAACATCGCTCGTATGAACTTCTCCCATGGCTCCCACGAGGTGGGCACACACACCCAGCCCTGTCAACCCTCTGATCCGTCACATGACCCACACCCAGGGTTTATTACCACTCCACAATCTCACCCTCCTACTCATTTCAGTTTCATGTCAATAAGCCAGTGCTATCAGAAGGTGACAGGGTTAGCCTGAGTGCATGCCAAGCAGGGTGTGTAGAGGAGAGATAGCAGTCAGGTGAGGGCACTTCATATTTGAGGGGGTGAAGACGTAACCTGATCTAGGCTGGGTTTAGCTTGTGGGCCTCTATATAAATACCGTTTCTTCTTCCCCTGGCCTTATTTGCCTGCTAGGCAGACAAACAGGAGTCCCACTGTCTCACACACACACTCACACATACATACACATCCAGTGGGAGGTCCTCCAGGCCGACACACTTGGCTCACCCTCTTTTTCTTCTATATTCTAGGAAGCTAACCACAACAACATACTAGGAGGTTGCCTATAAAAGATTAGAGAAGTTGCTCATTGCAGATATCTAGGAAGCCATCCAAAATGTTGCATTTGAAGCTGTGGCCACATTATAGTGCAGTAAAACCTTGATTACCTGGCTCTTAATGTCTGCAGACCGTTCTGGTTACATGCTTAAGTGTGGTATTCCAGGTATTCTGTGTGGCAACAATCTCCAGGGACTACGCTAAATAGTGTAGATAGCTAGCAACAGCAAAAAAAGCCTCCGTCTTAAGGACTGCTATCTCCAGTGAACTTTTGCCAACTGCCTAGGAATGACTAACTTTTCGGAGTGCTCAGAGTTAAGTAGATGTGCAGGTTGACTCCTGTACACCACATCTTATCTGACCTCAGGGCGTTTACCACAGGGTACTCTAGTTTACTGTTGACTGTCTAGCCTGTTTTGCCTTTATCCCTTAAAGATAATGTTATTGAGCCGTACCAAGTAGCAGATGCATACTCTCTCGTTCAGTGTCTTTCTTTACATGTGACCTTTTATATGCAAGTCATTTGTTTTGTTTTTTAATTATATAATCCTTGAACGGACTGAATTGCTGAATTTTTGCCTAGTGCAAGCGTTCTATTGACCCAGACATGGTTGTCTAAACACACGTCCCACAGGTTTACCACTGTCACCAGGTGTGACTGCACCTTATCTCCTGTTCGACCTCTACGTAATCAACACCAGCTGACGATAACACAGCGTTGCGTGACTTCCCACACCTACAGTGCCCACAGCCAGGCCAAGCATCCCAACAGGGGGTTTGCACGTCCATGCATGTTTTCCTTGCTAACCCCATCTCCCTTTTGAGTTGGACTAGAAAAGACAGCAAGGGTTAACTGTTAGCCTGACCCTAGCCATGGCTCTGTTAGTGGAAGCTTTTTCATCCTACCCAGGTAGCATGTGTGTGTGTGTGTGTGTGTGTGTCACTGAGGTGTGCTGTCCTCCCCTCCCCCCAGTACCACTGTCAGACCATCAAGAATGTGCGCGAAGCCTGCGAGAGCTTTGAGCCCGGCAGCATCCACTACCGGCCCGTGGCCATCGCCCTGGACACCAAGGGCCCCGAGATCAGGACAGGACTCATCAAGGGGGTACGTCTGCCCAGGAGCTGGCCTTCCCCGTCTGATGGTTTCCCTAAACATTACCACACAACATTTCTTAGACGTTTTTCCTGTGCATCTTTCGGTACTCAGCCTTGAAGCATACTTGACCTACACCATACACTAGTCTATTTTACTGCTTGTCGTGTGTTGTTATTAAACATATGTGCTTAGGATATTAGCATAGTGTTTCTTGTCAGCAACAATCTATCTGCCTTTTCTAGACCTGGCCTTTGTTGTTCTTTTGATCTGTTTGTTTGTGATCCGTGTTCCTAAACCAGTCTACCCCTTCTCTTCCCCATTCCCTCCCCCTCTCCCCGCCCTGCCCGTCCCCAGAGCGGCGAAGCGGAGGTGGAGCTGAAGAAGGGTCACATGATCAAGCTGACCCTGGACGACGCCTACCAGGAGAACTGTGATGACGAGACCCTGTGGCTGGACTACAAGAACATCACCAACGTGGTGGAGCACGGCAGCAAGATCTACATCGACGACGGCCTCATGTCCCTCCAGGTCAAAGAGATCGGTGAGTGGTGGCGCGACCATGTCTGCCTCCTTTCTTCCTGTCCTTTCCAGGGGCTGATGACGCGATCCGTCTAGTGTTAGTCACGTCTGACCCTTGACTTTGACGGTTCAAATTGAGCGATGGAAGGAGGATGCGTTTGTAAGGATGCATGGCAGCTTGAGCGTTGATGGTAAAATGTGCCGTCAATTGTTAACGTTTACCTTCTCCTGTTCCTCGCTCTCATCGCCATGGCGATCCAGGCTCTGACTTCCTCATGTGTGAGATTGAGAACGGCGGCACCCTGGGCAGCAAGAAGGGCGTCAACCTGCCGGGCGCGGCCGTGGACCTGCCGGCCGTCTCCGAGAAGGACATCTCTGACCTGCAGTTTGGCGTGGAGCAGGGCGTGGACATGGTGTTCGCCTCCTTCATCCGCAAGGCGGCCGACGTGCACGCGGTGCGCGCCGTGCTGGGGGAGAAGGGCAAGGACATCAAGATCATCAGCAAGCTGGAGAACCACGAGGGCGTGCGCAGGTGAGAGGGGGTTGGAGAGAGGGGGGAGAGAGAGAGAGAGAGTGTGTGTGTGCATGGCTCAGTTTCACATATGTCTGATTCCTTTCTTCTCCCCATCCCATAATTCAGGTTTGACGAGATCATGGAGGCCAGCGATGGCATCATGGTCGCCCGTGGCGACTTGGGAATTGAGATCCCCACAGAGAAGGTCTTCCTGGCCCAGAAAATGATGATTGGCCGCTGCAACAGAGCCGGCAAGCCAATCACCTGCGCCACACAGGTCAGCTCGCCGCCGTTACCCTGTCAGGACCATTTCAAATTCTTGTGTCTTTTTTTTTTGTCAACATCGATCAATCCACCCGCAGATGTTGGAGAGCATGATCAAGAAGCCCCGCCCCACGCGTGCCGAGGGCAGCGACGTGGCCAACGCCGTGCTGGACGGGGCCGACTGCATCATGCTGAGCGGAGAGACCGCCAAGGGAGACTATCCCCTGGAGGCCGTGCGCACACAGCACATGGTGAGTCCATAAGAGAGCTGACACCTGCACCACCGCTGGCCTTGTGTAGACTGGATCTAGTGTTTTGAAGTAAAAGTATTTAAATGAGTGTGGGAACAGTTCTAGGTTGGTTAGGTCCTATTATTGTAGGTAAAGGCCCTAATATATGGCCCTCACATGACCTCTAGTCGTGACCTCAGTTCCACAAGCAGAATGATGGTCCTGAGCTGTGGGTCTGCTGGTTGTTACACTGTGATCATTAACCATTCACGTAACTGTTCTATTGTGTTTTTGTAATTGCTCATCCTTGTGTGTTGGTCAGGGTCAGCGAAAGCTCATTGAGTCGATGTAATAAAGGGTTTCAAAATGATGGTGTGGGTAGCAGCAGAAGCTCATGGCTGTAACAGATCTGACCTGGAGCTCACGCAGGGATGAATGACCCAGCCACTCCTGCCTCCTTCCTCCCTCCTCAGGCCACGTCTGTCTAGCAGGCTAACCTCTGCTGTCCTCCCGCTTGCCTCGCTCTCCTGCCTCTGTTTCTGTCTCCCTTTGGGAGATGCACTGAGTGACTCGGCAGTCTCGCAACATCCTGCCTCGGAGAATGCAGCATACACACACACACACACACACACACACAGCATCCTGCCTCGGAGCATGCAGCACACACACTCACACACAGAGTTGCATAACACATTTTCCGTATATTGCCTTTGTTGCACTGCATTGCCCTCTGGTGTTCTTCCCAGTGTGTTGAAGACAAACCGCACCGTGGTGTGATTAAGCTAACACCTTTTCTGTCCTACATGTGGACTAACGTCACAGTCACTGCAGCCTACTGACCCTCCCCTCTAACCTGCCTTTACCCAGCCACTGTCTTCTGTGTGTACTGTCTCACTTGACCCTCGGTTCACACTTTGGACGTCTTGGATTGGACTTGCATGACTTGCATTTACTTAATCTTTCTAAACTTTTATACAACAATGGAAAAGCTGTTCTATATTATTAGAGAACTTTTGACCTGGCCTCATTTTCACCTCTGGCTGTGAGACGTGCATGTGTTACTCAGACTGGCTCCAGCGACCTGCTCTGTTTGGAAAACCAGCTTTGGCAGCCATCTAGTTTGAATCAACTCCAGTCAGTTTAGAGAATGACATTCCAGCTGTTGAGTTGCCCGAATGACGAGGGAGACATTTTGGAATGTAGGTTACTTGTGAGTTTTTAACAAGGGCTGTGTTGTGTTGTGTTATTGCAGTCATGGCTTAATGGATTGGCTATGATTGGGGGGGGGGGGGAGGGGGGAGCCTTTTTGGGTTTGTTTTAACGTAGATGTTTTGTTTTTGTCTCACTAACTATACTAAATAAACCCCTGTCCACTTTCTCTCCTCCATCTCTTCCGTCCCTCCTCCTTTTTCTCCTCCACTGTCCTCTCCCTTTTCCCCCTCTTGCCTTCCTGTCTCCTCATCTGTCTGTGGGTCTTTGTGGTGCATCTTGTCCTCCTTCTCCTCCTCCTCTTCCTGCTCATGCTGCTCCTCCTCGTCCGGGCCTGCGGGGCAGATCGCCCGCGAGGCCGAGGCGGCCATGTTCCACCGGCAGGTGTTCGAGAACCTGCGCCGCGTCACCCCGCACTCCACCGACCCGGCCGAGGCAATCGCCATTGGCGCCGTGGAGGCCTCCTTTAAGATCTTGTCCTCTGCATTCATTGTGCTCACAGGGTCTGGCAGGTAGGCACCAGGAGGACGGAGCTGTGGCCAGGCTGGGGGGGGTGAGGGGGGGCGGGGGGGGGGTGAGGAGATCCGGACAGCGTAGGGAGGGACAGACAGGAAGCACCTGGGACGGCTGCAGCAAACACCTCCACCTGCTTCTGGGCCCGGCCATCAGGAGGTTTCTGGTGGTGTGATAGGATCTTGTAGGTCTACATCGGGGGGGGGGGGGGGGGGGGGATAGGCTGATCTGATAAGGCAGAGTTAGTCTGGCAGGTTTGCCACCACTCCTTCTCCAAATGGCATTGGAAGCAGGATAGCCAGGCTCGGTGTTTGCTCTTCCCCTCAGGTGTGTGTGTGTACGGGTGGTGTGTGTGAGCGTGGACCTCCCCTTTGACTCCATCCCCCCCCCCACTCACTCGTGGCGCCTCACACACATGCACACACATTCAGATCGCCAGAGAGGCGGAGGCAGCCACCTTCCACAGGCAGCTGTTTGAGGCGCTGCGCCGCTCCTCCCGACTGACTCACGACCCCTCCGAGGCCGTTGCCGTGGGCGCCGTGGAGGCCTCCTTCAAGTGCTGCGCCAGTGCCCTCATCACTCTGACAAAGACTGGCAGGTAAGATGGCTCAGAGAGGCCGGAAGAGAGAGATCGGCAGGTAAGGCCATCGCCAAGTACAATCTGAGTCTCCAATCGTCCCGTTGCCCGGCGCTGCTCTGCCCGGCGCCGCTCTGCCCCTGCTCCCAGTCATGTGATTTGCATGGTGGAGAATGTCCCCACGTCCCTTGATTGTATGTTTGTGTGCGCGTGTGGGAAATGCAGTGGTCTTAGAAGTATTTGGGGGCTTGATGCAGTTGTCGCGTGTGTGTGTGCGTGTGATTCTTGAACAGCTGTTGTATGTTACAATCTGTTTACACAAAGGATGCTCGGTATGTTTCAAGAAGTCTTGTTATTAACATGACGCTAACCTGCAGAACTGGACCTGTAGGCAAGCTGGCTTCCATGTTCTGGTCCACTTCACACACCATCTGACCCTCTTTGGCCGGGACATTTTTACATTCTATTTTTAAACCGCTCATTGAGTTGTGTATCCAGTGAAGTGACCAGCTTGGGTTCTGACCTACTCACAAGCTGAGTCACCCTGATAAGAGTTGAGCTTACAGCTGCCCTCTTAAATTCAAAAGGTGTGTCAAGACCTTCTAAAATGCATTTGTGTGCACTTTTAAAATGTGATATTTGGACGTCTACAGCATGTCCACTGTTTCCTAATGACCAGGATGACTCATCCAGTCCAAGTTATTATTTTCCATACAAGTGTGTATACATGAGTCGTCTTGTCGCCTGTAATCACAAGGCTCCATCAAAAGGCAGCAAGGGTGTTGGTCCACACGTCAGAACCACGTCAGAACTGACCCGTGGTCTGTGTGTGTGTGTGTGTGTAGGTCCGCCCACCTGATCTCGCGGTACCGCCCCCGCGCTCCCATCATCGCCGTGACTCGTAACGGGCAGACGGCCCGCCAGGCCCACCTGTACCGGGGCATCTTCCCCGTCCTCTACAACAAGGCCGCCCACGACGTGTGGGCCGAGGACGTGGACATGCGCGTCAACTTCGCCATGGATATGGGTGAGGCTCTCATCCTCTTATCAGGCCTGCGTACAAACCCAACATTCTGTCCTGGACCGAGCTTCCACCCGTCTGCATCTGAATGTTCCCGTTTCGTCCCCTGTCCAGGCAAGGCCCGAGGCTTCTTCAAGAAGGGAGAGGTGGTCATCGTTCTGACCGGCTGGCGCCCAGGCTCTGGTTACACCAACACCATGCGCGTGGTCCTGGTGCCCTAGATCACCTCCACTGTCCTCCTTCTCTTCCTCCACCCACAGCCTGCCCCCCCCCCCACAGTCCTCCCCCTCCTCCCAGGGCTCACACACTCATCCCCATCAGCTGAGACGCCTAGGCAGAAAGGCAGCGCCTGCACCCTCTCTCCTCCCCATCGACACCGGCGGTAGTGTTGGTGTTGATTGTGGCTCTTGATTGGCGGTGATGGTAGCTGTTGAATCATTGACCCAGCTCTGGTGTAGGCCTCTCAAAAAATGATGAGGAAAAAACTTCGGTATTTAATCACTCCATCAAAAAACACACACACACCCACACACACCCACACACCTTCAACATCTAACATAAAGCCGCCTGGCTCCTCTACATGTGCATCTTGGTGGTTCTTGTTTGGTGCGGGGTAAGGACAGGCAGGCCCTTAAAGAGAGTCTGATTCGCTATAGCTTGTAGAGAAAGTGTTCACTAAACACACTCCCTCTCCCCTCCCCTTATTGTCTATGAAGAGAACAATCTAGAAGCGACCTTAAACAGAGGGCCGGTGTCCTAGGGCATGCTGCCTCCCTGGAAGCCCTGTCTCAAAGCCAGCTCCATGTTAGTGCTGTGTTTATCTGTAGTCCTGCTCTCCCTGGCACATGTATTAACTGTTTCTATAACTTGCACTCCCTACTGTAGACAATGTTACATTCTGTATTATATATGTACTTGACTTTTTTTGTGAAAGGTGCAGTGAATTTTGATTGCGGGGCATCCAATACTACTACTATTTTGTTTAGCCACAGAGAACATGCTAGTGTTGGATCTCCCGTGTTAGTTATTTGACGACAGTTACTTTGTGTTTGTTTGCTTGTTTTGTGAGAGAAAGTGTTGAAAAGCCCACGCCATTTCTTTAGCATCGCGGGTCACATCTCAATGTTGGCACTTCAGAACCACTGTGTGTGTTGGGGAATCTACATGGTTCCGTAAAGTGTATGACCTCTTTGAAAGCAGCATTTTCATGGGAGTTTTGAAGGGAACTGGGAGGGGCTGTTCTAGTTGTGGTTGTACCCATAGCCCTGCCCCCTCCACCCACTTCTCCCTCCCTCCTCCACCCGCTCTCTTCCTCCTGTCTATCGGTGGCCAAGCTGTGTGTTTGTGTGTGTGTGTGTGTCTGATTGCCCCCTGCTTCTCTGATTGGGTTGGCAGGCAAGGTGTAAGATATAAGGTGTGTTCTGGGTAATATAGCAATCTGGTGTACCGATGACTGAACTTCTACCAATAAAAGCATATGAGCACCCTTCTGTTTCCTGTTATGTTTTTGTTCAATGTTAATAAAGCTGTATTTCAGGAGAGACCAACTGTTTACATTACTCCAACATTTGTATGTACTGTACAATCAATGCTAGGGGCAACATTCTTACTGATTCAACAAAGGGCCATGTTGGTCCAAGGAACAGTAAAATGGTCATATTAAATTGCAGTCAAGACATTATCTATATTGATGGAATTATTTTACTGAATCAGGGATGTTAGGTTTTGGGACTAGCAGGAGGAGTGGGGGTGGTTACAGATGGTCCTGGCTGTACACCACGCCCACCTGCCGACGGGCCTCATCCATCACCTCAGCCAATAGCAGCGAGTCTGAGTGGGTCATCCCTGGGCTCTCCTTCAGACCTGCAGGGGAAATGCACATACATACACACAGTAGATAACCAATGCACATATACATAGCAGATGCACAGTGCACAACGACAGTTCAGAGTGAGATCACACAGTAGATACTCTTCAGAGCTTTCCTTAAGCACGGGAAAAGGAAAAGACAAATTTGACTTTTCAAACGGTTCTATGTCAATAGAGGAAGAATTCTATGAGGTATGTGAGATATGTGCAGTGTTCAGGATATATCAGAGCTGCCACCTGGTGGAGGAAAGATGCAGCTTCACACAATATAGAAGTAGCAGTGGTAATAGGTACTTCATTGATCCCCAAGGGGAAAATGCATGGTTGCAGCCAACAAGATAAATAAGAGGAAATGTGAACAGAAATTAAACTACAAACAGGTGGGTTGCCGATACAAAATACTCAATCTACAAATAAGAGGTATGTGTATATACTGTATAGTATGTGTATACTGTATCTATAGTGCCTTAGGAGAGGGTTTGGCAATAGGTTACATAGCAGTACACAAAAAAAACCTTTTCAGGACATGAGGGGTACAGTCCCAGTACCTTTGAGCAGGCACTGGCGGACCTCCTCCGCTTCGTACCGCATGCCCGTGCTGTTGAGGAAGTTGAGGGGCAGGTAGGGCTCTGGCACTGGGTACTGGGTCTCCTTCCCGTTCACCACCAGCGATGTTGGGCACCACATATGAGCAGGAACCTAGACACATTAACATACTGTACATGCCTATATGTGCCCTAAATCATGCCACTTCTACTGCTACTTATGATTAACGGATATTCCATATATGTTCCATCTGTATGTGTTGTGACAGTACCTTAACAGTTCCTTTGGTGCCCACTATGAGGGCATCGTTGGGCAGGTCCACTGCTACAGAGCAGGTGAAGACTGCCAGTCTGCTCCTGGAGAACTTCAGGGTCACCACTATGCTCTCATCTACACCTGCAAACACACACACCCATCGTCATGGCGAGTACCACGGGCATCAACCTGTTTTATCTCTACCTAACAAAAATCCATCCATCCAACAAATGATGTTGTTGAATGACTGAGTGATCTCTAATTCCACATTTCTAGTGGTAGGGTGAGTTTTGATATCTGGGAAGATAACTGCACTTATTATCATGAGAAAAGAGCAACGTTTCAGCCCTAAAGCAGCTAAAGGAGGTGACAGGTGAAGCCTTATCTGAGCACAGCTGCCATGAGTGCCCTGGGTTAAACAATGTCAGGGTTTACGATGAGGCCACGTCATATTGAAACCAAACATGTCATATTGTTCTTAGTGACGGTTGCACATTTACAAGCTTACTGTTGTAAACTCTAAGTTAAAATGTTACAGGGAGAGGAGGCTGAAAGTGAAACGATGGCAATCAGTAACACCCTGATCCCAGATTAACATCAAGGTTAGCACCAGTCCTGAACCAGTCTCCACACTCAGCATTATTTTGAAGACCCAAAATATACCCAGCAACTGATTCCCATTTTTGTGGGCTTATTGCAGTGCTAGTGGTCCAATGTATATAGCGATTATAAGTGAAGTGTGTACCACAGCAGTGTGTATATTGGTCCAGAGGGGGATATATACTGTGAGTTTATCAAAATATAAGTGGGTACAACTCCTACTGTAGCCATCTCAGTACCCTTGACTATACTACTGCGTTGGACGTGTTCCCCAGTGCTGCACCCCCACTCTCCCCTACCCCTCCTCTACCTGTGTCCAGGCAGACCCCGGTGGCCTGGATGCTCTCCGGCCTCTCCCCTCCAAACACCATAGTGATGAACTGCAAGCAGTAAATGCCTATGTCCAATAGGGCCCCCCCGCCCAGCTCCTTCTCCACCGCCCGGGGGACGTGCATGAGGGCCGCCCCGAAGTCCACCCTCACCACCTTCACCTCGCCCAGCTCCTCCTGCGCCAGCACACGTCTGATCTGCAGAGAGGCAGGGAAGAAACGGGTCCACACAGCCTGGGGAGAGGAGGAGACACACACACACACACACATAGAAAAGACGAGACAAGAGGGATAGAGAACACTCAGGTTAGACACACACACAAGGCACGGCAAAGAGACAAAGCTCAGAATATAACTGCAGTAAGACACACGACTACCACTTGAAGAAGACAGCACATTCACAGACATGGGGCAAATACACACACACACCTTCTATTCCTGCCCGAAGGCATTTGAGGACCATCACACTGATGTAATTATCCATAATTATGGGATTCAATCTGACTGAAAGATCCCAGTCAGATTACTCTGAGGATTACATGCTGTAATAAATGGATAATCAACCATTAATCTAAATGGATCTAATTCAAATGGGGCTACATGCTCCGTCCAACCTCACCTCCATGAGGAACACGTTGTTCCTCCTGGCAGAGGCCACCATCTCCTGCACCTCCCTGCTGTTCATAGCCAGGGGCTTCTCACATAGGACATTCTTCTGGGCCTCCATGAAGATCTGGCTGACCTTCAGGTGGTAGGGATGGATGACTCCGACATAGACCACATCTACACACATGCATACACACACACAGGGGATGGGGAGGAAAGGGGAAAGGTATAACACCAACTAGTCGAGTCAATGGGTTAACCAAATTGATGAAAAAGACAGACCAATTTCTGGATCCTTGGCCAGCTCATCATAGCTGCCATAGGCCGTGGGGATGCTGTGCTTCTTGGCAAAATCATTTGCGTCCTGCAGTTTACGAGCTGCCACAGCAACAATCTGAGATACATTTTTTCAAATTGTGCACAGTTGGAAACCAATTTGTGTAATGCGCACACTTTCTATCATTTACGGTACACGGTAGGATGTATTTATGCTAGATTGCTAGACATGCTAAATTTAGCATGCTAAATCTAGTCCAAAACATTTTGAACTACGTATATACAATTGGTGGTAGTAAACCAATATGGCCGAATGGATTAGCATATAACAATATATTAATCAAACACATACAGATTTTCTATTGTCTAAGCTTTTTTTAAAGCTCGGAAAGTGGGCTCAGACATATAGCACTGTAAGCTAAACCTGATTATAAGTTAGCTAGGACGTTTGTGGTCTACTAGCCTGATAAAAAGCGTAGCGATATGTGTGTGTAATTTGAAACAAAATATTTGATTACTGTCGACATTTCACTGGTTTACTTAGGCTACCTGGTGATCTCCGGGTGGGAGTGTTTTCAGAGCCACGGTAAAATCGTGACTAATTTTCCCAGAGCTACATATTCCCCACCGTGTTGCCATGTTGGACGAGTTTGAGAAACCGGCCTTTAGGTCTCCCAGTTATACATAACATTTTGTGGCATAATATAATGTATTTTAAGATTTATTTCAGTCATAGAAAAGAAGAGTGCTTTGAAACTCACAATTACTTCAACTTTTTATTAATTAATGTATTTAATTTGTATGTATTTTTTTCTATACATTTTAATTTTATTTTACTACTTTGTCTTTACAAGAATAATGCTTGGTTTGTTATTTGGAGATTATTAATAAAAAATTAAAAATAAACTAATACACTACAGATTATGGAAGTGATGTAAGAAATATATGTTTTATTGGATGCAGATGGTAATGCTTTGTATATGAATGGCATGCCAACTTTATTGTTCAGACAAATAGGCTATATGCACACAGGTGATGACGTACTTACGCTAAAATCTTAGCCAGCTATGCCATTTCCGCTACCGCTGAGGTGATTGTTTACCAAGCGATAACGATAGCGATAACTTTATGACTATTAGAGAAAACGTTTACATTTCAGCGAACCAACAGCAATACAGCTGAGCATTGTTGTGTGCCTGTGTCAAGCCTCGAGTAAGTACAACAGAGTACTTCGTTTTAACAAACCAGCACCAGTTTGATCCCCAGGCCTGTGGTCAGCTCATTCCAGCAGGTATCAGGTGGCAGGGGCAACTCACCCCATACCACCAGGCAAGGTTTGAGCAGGTATCTACTGATATAGATCTTGAAGACTCGGACTAGGACTAGGAGCAGATAGAGGTGGAAGCCATCGATGGCCATCCAGGAGAAGGTGGCCAACAGGGAGTAGTGGAGGAGGAGCCCCAAAGCTTCACAGCCATGATCGTCATAGCCCAGCCACGCCCACAGCGACCAAACCAGGAAGAATAGAGGCAGACACAGAAATGCGCAGGTCAACTGCACATGCACACCCGCCGTATGATCCAAAAGTTCCTTCCTGAGGAGGACAGACACAGTCAGGCAGACAGACATATATACATCAGGGTTTCCCTCAGCCCTTTGCAGCAAAGGCGGCCACCTAAGCGACACACTGCGTTTTATTTTTTTAATTTTTTTATGAGCGATATCTGCCGTGTTACTCTGTCCTGTTTTCTTCCTTTCATTACAAACCTTTACCCCAAAAATCAACAATTAAAAACAAGCCCCCCCCCCCCCCCCCCCGGTCTGACAGCAAACCCCACCCTACCACCTTAACTAACAAAAAATGTTCTGCAGGAAACCCTGTAGCTTACGCAAAGATGGTTCTTTATCAATTATCAAGTTTGGCAAGCTAAATTCTGAGCTTGCCAAATAGCTACTGCAGCACGCACACAGAAGTCCAGGTGTCGGACTCTGCACACAAGTCAGAATTGAGGTTGGCTAAAAAAACATTACAAAACGAAAGAAAGTTTCTAAATGAGGCCTACCGATCATTGTATTTTGACTAAAACATAAAAACAATATTACAAGAAGCTCAACAGTATTTGCGTAAACTTGTGCAAGTTTTCTGACTCTACTGCAATGCCTTAGCTCACACGCTCGCAACAGGTTTTCGCAAAGTATGACGTGTACAGCTAGTTGCAAGCGTGCACGAGTCTCAGAGCTTGGAGCAAGGCGTGCCACTGTTCTGCGCAAGACCAGATGAGCCGGAACTGGAAAGATGGCGTGGTCTATTTCGCGCTCTCGCTTGCCTCACTGCGCCACTGAGCACTTTCCATAGAAATGAATGGGGACGCCATCTTTAAAGAGCAGGTTCGCTGTGTCTACTGTATATAAGTCTATGTGAGAAACTTACAGTAGCTTTCTCTGCAACCACAAGATGGAGACATTGTTTTGGTGAACATTGTAATTCACCGAGATGCTACAATACGCATATTCGCACATCATAAATTGCAGCACGCCTCTTTCAAGAGTTCCCCAGGGTTGTTGTTTATTTTTTGTAAACAGCGTGTCACATTCGGATAGTAGCATATTGAATACGGTCTATAGCTAAATGTAGCCTGATGTCACAAATACACTGATAACCGAGCCCCTCCTGTGCTGACTCATCAGTCCTCCTTTTGTATCTCTGTAACCTTGGAGAGACCAGACAGCACAGACTATTTTTGCTCAGAGAACATGTCACTCGACCTCTGTGGTGGTCAGACAAAGTATGATACCACATTTGAGATTAAAATCTGTTCTATTTTAAGACAGACCCCCCCATACACACACACGCAGAGTAGCAGTCCCCCTGGAGGAATATGTCATCTTATGAAATGAGCAACACCATGACAATCAATGAACTTTATTTGATCCCATCAATCACACTCTCTTTCACAGTGACATTTAATTTAATTATCACACAGTGTACACCAAGACTGGCCTCATAGTCTTTGTCTCCTGTGGGTCCAGGGGTTTAGTGAAAGCCACAATCAGATGATTTTAGTTCAACCAAACCAGGCTAATCTCTATGGCCACCTTTCACTGAATCAGAACATAAGATGGAAAAGTCAAGTTGGTTTGCCAGGCTACATCAGGTGTCATTACTTCTAGTGATACAAGCAGAGAACATTGCTCCACGCATCTCTGCTCCAGGCTGCTAAGATTCAAGGTTGACTGCCATGCTGGTTAAGGTTATGGAGATGGTTATTGACTGTCCTAGTTGAAGACCACGCCTACTTGTTTTCTGGCCTTATCCATAATCTCTGTCATAAGGGTGGAGTCTGAGTGGGTCATCCTGGGGCTCTCTTTCAGTCCTGGGAAGGGGTAAAAGGAGGGGGGGGGGGTTAACAAACAATGCATTGATACCAAAACAAATAATGGTGCTTCAACAGCAAGGTCACATACTGTAGCCAGTACTATTTTGTAGTGTAGGATTGTGAAGCATGTTAATACTGTTTAGATTAGTCATCAGGCTAGTGTACAGACTGGTCACACACTGGAAAGCTCACAAAGCCTGTTGTTGGTTCACTGATGTTTTATTGTTAACCTGAGGTTAGTGTACGGGAGCTTTCATAATGTTCTTGGTTCTTTGCTATTATAGGATACAGAACATTGCCATGAACATTCCAATTATCGACTCTTAAAAAACCCTACTTCACCTTGAAGCGACCTTGTGAGCCGACATCTAGCATTTGTCTGTACTTCATCTTCTAAAAGCATTTAGTTAGATACAATGACAACATTTTCAAACGAAAAACAGTACAAAAATGAGGCACCAGTGCAGAGCCCTCCACCCAAAAGTACTTACCCTTGAGGAGGCATTGGCGGACCTCCTCAGCTTCGTACCGCAGTCCAGTGCTGTTGGTGAAGTTGAGAGGCATGGAAGGTTCCGGAAGGGGGAACTGGGTCTCCATCCCATCCACAACTAAGGTGGTGGGACAGTGCATGGGGCCCAGAACCTGTTGTTCACAATCAAAAGATCGGTATGAGCCCTGAATATGAAACAGATGAGAGTTTCTCTGCTCTGGTAACCTTGTGGAACAACACCAGTGTTGGCCAGCCAGTGTAAAACAAATTAAATGTCAACAATATGGGTCCGGAAGTTCCTCCTTGGTCTAGAGATAGATGTTTCATGTCACCTGTTTCATTCACATTGCTGATTCTACTATCAACCCCTCTCACCTTAATGGTGCCCTCTGTGCCACTGATGGTCGCATCGTTGGGGAGCGCCACAGCAATGGAGAAGACACAGAAGGCCATCCTGTTCCTGGAGAACTTCAGGACCACCACCATGGACTCATCCACCCCTGACAAACAAGAAACACTCATCAACAGGGAGTAAGTATCAACACCATCACAAATTATCCAAATTCACCTAAAAACCCAGAATCAATTTACATTTAGTCATTTAGCAGACGCTCTTATCCAGAGCGACTTACAGTAAGTACAGTTTGAAACTTTCTACTAGTAGAAGGGAATATTTTTGGACCCCTTGGAACAATCTCAGCCAATCTTTATTCATCTTTGGATCTCCTATTTGGATGGGAGGTACCTGATTCGAGCAGGACGCCATGGGCATGGATGGACTCTGGCCTCTCGCCGTTAAAGACCATCAGAACAAACTGCAGGCAGTAGACTCCAATGTCCAGCAGGGCTCCTCCCCCTAGCTCCTTCTCCACAGAGCGAGGGATGTGGAACTGAGGGGAACCGAAGTAAGCCTTCACCAGCTTCACCTCCCCCACTGCCTTCTCTGCCAGGAGCCGGCGCACTTCCGCGTGAACAGGGAAACAGCGCAACCAGATGGCCTGGAGGGGAACGCACACCCGACTGACTGTACATTCCTGACAGGTCCTCCTCTGAGAGCGGACACAGCCCTCCTCTATGTGGTTGAACACCTCCGACTGGCTTACAAGAACATATAGTGTGACATTCATAGAATTGTTTGTTTCTAACGCACACGACAGTAATTGTGTGGTCAGTGTGCATGAGAATGAACTTCATGACCAATACAACGCAAACGGATCTTCTGCACATCTCCCATTGTACCTCCATCAGGAACGCAGCGATGAGGTCCTTCACCTGGCTGGAGTTCATGGCGAAGGGCTTCTCACACAACACGTTCCTCCCAGCCTGGAGGAAGAGCAGGCCCACCCTCCAGTGCTCCGTGTGCAAAACCCCCACATACACCACATCTGCAGGGAGGGGGGGAAGGCAGGGGGGAGGGGGGGGGAGGGGGGGAGGAGGCACAGACATTGTCAGGGCACATGTGAAACAGACTCTGCTTGTCTGTTATTAATAACCCATCCCCCCAACATAGGAGCATTCAAATACGTGAGTTTGTCAAAAATGGGCCTTCGTTTGTAGCTTTGAATTCAAGATGGCAGGCTACAATTGAACATCATGCTCATGTGATTATTAGGTGATTATGATCTCAGATTTGAAGTGAAGCGGTACAGAGGTAAAAGAACAGTCAGGCCCTACTTCTGAGCCAACCCACCGATCTCTGGGTCACCGGCCAGCTCCTCGTAGCTACCGTATGCCTTGGGGACGCTGTGCTTCCTGGCGAACTCCTGCGCTCGCTCCAGATCCCTCGCCGCAACAGCTGCTATCTAAACCAGGAGGATGGAAAAAACGAACACATATTCTTTCTGAACCTCTAGCTGTCAGGGACCAAGGAGACCTGCTGAGGTAGAAGGACCCCCCCCCCCCATCTCTTGTCCCATAAACACACTCACACACACTGCTGACACGATGATGAAGACGGAGAGTGTGTGTTTGGTTGCCGTACCTGGTGGTCTCCAGGTGGGAGGGTCTTCATGGCCACGCTGAAGTCGTGACTGATCTTCCCTGCACCGCAGAGTCCCCAGCGTGTCGCCATGTTGTCGGGACGTCAGCTGAAAGGAGGAGGAGGAAGGAGACGGGGTGGGATCGAGGGGCTCGGATGAAGTGGCCTGGGGAGAGTCGTGTGACGAGGGGTAACAGCAGCAACGCTCCACTTTGCGTCTCAGAGCCTTAGAGCCTGTAACCACTCAGTGGCCATGCTCCTGCATTTATACACAAAAGGAACTCCCACCCCCTACACACACACCTCCTGAATGGGTGTATTCCAAACACACAAATGCAAATGCCCATAGGCAAGCACAAATGCATGCACACACACACACTTGCTCAGACACCGTCTCTGCCGTTGATCCATGTCTGGTAAACCGGGAGAAAGCGGTTGGTACCGGCTGGTCCCTGACAATCTGTAACACACACGGTGCCAGTGGGGCTCTCTCCGGCAGCATCGGCGGCGCTCGCAGCGGAAACGGCGGGTTTAATGTGTAGAGGCTCACCTTGCTCTCCAATAATCAGTCTGGTAGAACCAGGGAGGTCAGCGAAGGCCAGGGCTGCTTTGTTTCTCTCTGGGAGGCATTGATTAGCCTGTGATGGCTTGACAGGAGCACAGAAGCCAATGATTAAACAGGAGCCCCATGGGGAGCGCTGGGCAAGGTAGATACAACAGGGTTCACAAGCTCCCACAGGAGCTCACCGCCCGGCCATTTAGCTGGTCAATACGCTGAGCCAGGATGACTATGGAAAGGAGACAGCTGCCCTGCCCTTGGGCTAAATATTATCCACTTATCCAGCCAGGCTGTTGTGTAAACTCCTCACTGGAGGGAGACACTAGAGGGCACTGTGTTGTCAGTGTTGTACACGGTTGGCAGAGAGGGGTTCGCTGATTATTGTAATGCGTTCCATTATGTGTGAGGAGTGGTTGGCTGACAGGGATGAAGTGTCAACCAAATCTTTTATTTGACGTAAAATTCATGGAAACCAGACAATACACAGGTCATTGTCAAGTCCTATCAGCCCATTCAATTTAATGACACACAACTCCTATTAAAGGTAATTTGTTGTAACTATATTTGAGGTTCTGTAAAATTTTACTGTATCAATTTGAGGTATTATTGACAATTTCTGACAATTTGAAGAGGTGCATAACATCCTGAGCAGAATATATATCAATAGACTTCTCCAGGTGTTGTGACATACATAACAAACACAGCAACAATCCGTGGTCTCTGTCTTCTGCTCCTATACACCAAAGTAGGTGGTGATTGGATTTAAATGAGAACATGCTGTCAGCAAACAATTGTCATTGTGAAAGAGAGCAGGAATTTTATCAATGACTATGCTGCCGGCTGCTTAGCTTTTGTGTCTCACTTCCAAAGGCATTCTGGGAGCTGTGTGCCGTTGTCATAACGACAAGGTACCAGCTGGGCAATTTGTATGCAAATGGCATCGGGCTTGGCCTAATCTCCCTGGCTCTACCACAGGACCTGGTTACCATGGGAATGCCCATCTCCTCCTTGGGTGAATTTGTACACTTTTCATTTTTTTTTTATACTTAAGTTAAGCGCACAGGGGAATGTGCTCGGCAAGGTGCACACAGTGATGCAACCGCTGATGGAGTGACATGGAGGGAGAGAGAAGAGGGGAAGGTGTTTTACTGGGTGTGGGAGGGAGGTGTGGCAGGGGATGATTGGGTCTGTCACCTGACCGAAGTTGGAGCTGAAAAGAAACAGAGAAAGAGAGAGAGAGCGAACGAGAACCTGGTGAGTGAGAGATCTTCCTGACCAGCTACTGATAGTATCAGCTAGGTCCTGGAGCCTGGCAGAAAGGCCCACACAGCCCCACATCAACCCACCAGGAGTCAGGGATCACACCACAGCTCCTCAAAGGGAATTCAAATGTTCAACTTTCTTTGCTGTGGCTTGTTGAATCTCTTGCATGAGCCCAAGGTCAAGGGGAGGACGCAACTTGAAAACGTAATCACTCTCTCAGATCCAACCAGGAGTGATGGAGAGACGGAGGGAGGGAGGGAGTGTGGGGTGTCCTCAGCCCTGAGAAAGGAGGAGAGGCAGACATACAGTGGAAAAACGTCTCCAGGAAGTTGAATGCTGATGTGACCAGTCATTCAAGAAGTTGACATGCTGAGGGCCAAGCTTCGTTAATCCAGCACGGCTGGGCCGACTGCCTTCCATTCCTGTCACTGCTTGCTGACTGCAAGCAGACTGAAATTTCATGCATCAACTCTGACTGCGTGTCCTTTGTCACAAATAGCTGGGAGAGGCAGGAATGGGGATGGGCGAGGGAGGGGAGGAATGGGATGGGAGAGGGTTGGGGGTGGAGCAGGTTTGTTCTATCTTTGCCGCACATCCCTGGCTCAAGTACAAAACCAACACGGGTTGTGCACGTGGTTTGGGCAAGTAAGGAGGGTTGTGGCGAGGTGTGTGTGTGGGGGGAGGGAGATGGGGGGTGCACGTTACTGTCATGTGTGAAGGTAGATGATGAGACGGACAGGTCTGTTTAGCGCCCTGTCTGGCGTCCTCGTCTCGTTGCGGTCAGGATGACAGGGCTCATCTTCCTTTGAAGGCGGCCGTGGCTGCTCTTCATCTCCGCCACACCACCCTGTTCCTCGTTTCATCTCCAGACGCGGCTTCATGTGAAATCAAAAGGTCCGAGTGAGAGGTCACACGGCCCCCTTCTGATTAATGAGTGTGTGCTGCCTGTTGTTCTGTCTCTCTTTATGCCTGGAAGAAGCAGATCCTCAGACGTGTGATGGATCCGTGTTTGCCTGCAAGTGTGCTTGTGTGCCTGTTTGGGGCAGGATGGGAGGGAGGGAGGGAGGGAGGGAGGGGGGGAGGGAGGGACTGTACTGCTGTATTAAAGGAGTCTCCATCTCTCCTTCGGCTGCCTCTCAAGGTCGTTGCGGAGGAGGGGTGACAGGCGCGGCGAGCGCCAGGAGGGGCAGGCAGGGTGATTTTAGGATTGGAAAGGCAGGAGAGAGGGGGAGGGGGGGTGTAAAGGTGTGTGGGGGGGGGTAGTGAGCTTGATGAACGTGGGGGAAGAGGGAAGTGTTCTAGGGAGCCATAAGTCATGTTGTCAATGGAACAGGATGTACTGAGACTCAGGTTTTTTCTCTCTCAAAACTATGTGGGACAGCAGAGCAGTCTAGTGTAGCACAGAGTCTGGAGCAGGACATAGTCTACACTACAACAGTCAGGTGTAGGACAGTCTGGAGCAGGACAGAGTCTACACTACAACAGTCAGGTGTAGGACAGTCTGGAGCAGGACATAGTCTACACTACAACAGTCAGGTGTAGGACAGTCTGGAGCAGGACAGAGTCTACACTACAACAGTCTGGAGTAGGACAGTCTGGAGCAGGACAGAGTCTACACTACAACAGTCTGGAGTAGGACAGTCTGGAGCAGGACAGAGTCTACACTACAACAGTCTGGAGTAGGATAGTCTGGAGTAGGACAGTCTAGCGTGGCACAGATTCTGGAGCAGGACAGTGTAGTAGTCTGTTGTAGTCTACACTACAACAGTCTGGAGTAGGACAGTGTGGAGTAGGACAGTCTGGAGTAGGATAGTCTGGAGTAGGATAGTCTTGAGTAGGACAGTGTGGAGTAGGACAGTGTGGAGTAGGACAGTCTGGAGTAGGATAGTCTGGAGTATGATAGTCTTGAGTAGGACAGTGTGGAGTAGGATAGTCTTGATTAGGACAGTGTGGAGTAGGATAGTCTTGAGTAGGACAGTGTGGAGTAGGACAGTCTGGAGTAGGATAGTCTTGAGTAGGACAGTGTGGAGTAGGATAGTCTGGAGTAAGACAGTCTGGAGTAGGACAGAGTATCTAGAAAAACAGAATCAGGTGTAGGAGTCAGGTAATGGAAGTGTGTGAGCATGGAACAGCCTTTTCACAGTCCTGGTCTTGAAATGACTCAGCAGCACTACAGCTGTAAGGTAAAATAAATAGTGGGAAAGAGACATATAGAGAAATACTCAATTTCTCTACACATAGCGACATGGAGAGTGAAAAAGTGAAAGAGAGGGAAAGAGATAGAAAAGAGACATGCATACATTCACACGCTTGGCACACGCATGGATGTATACACACACACAGAGACTCCATCTC
>NC_085027.1:6950506-6955506 GCF_963692335.1 Osmerus eperlanus
TGTGTGTGTTTTTGTGTGTGTGTGTGTGTGTGTGCGTGTCATGCCTGACTACATCCCTGACAGCACAGCAGGCTCAGGAAAGCCATGTTGCACCTGCAGATCAACCTCTGTGACCTGTCTCTCACACCACATCCGCGGCCAAATACGGTGTTGGAATGATCCCGGATGTATTGCTGCTCAGTGCTTTAGTCATTTACATTACATTTAGTCAGTTCTAACGATGAGTGATGGTGATAGAGGCTGTATTGACATGCTAAAGGCTTGGAGAGGGTCTGGAGGAAACGTGGGCACAGATGCATCATTACAAAACGGCTTCTCTCTTTCTCTCCACAGTCCACAGTGCACAGTCAGAATAGTCAGGGCTTTCGACGGTGAAGAAGGAGGAAGATAAAGGGTGGATGAGGAAGTCAGGTCACCTAGAGCACAGTAGGGAGAAAAGAGGGGAGACACAGAGAAAGGGATTAGAGAATTAGAGAGCTGGGGAGAGAGAGAGAGAGAGAGAGAGAGAGAGAAGAGAGAGAGAGAGAGAGAGGAGAGAGAGGAGAGCGAGAGCCTGAGCCCAACTAACTGCCGTCTAAAATAAATAAAAATCAGGAAAAAACAATTCTCTGCTTTCAGTAGCGGAGTTGTGGCAGGGGATTAAAGAGTGGATGCTGATTCCAGAGCATCTCTACCAGTACGAGATGGGTGTGTTTTATGCAGAAATTCTTAAAATCGTTCAGCGACTCCCCGAGCAGAGCAGCCCGGGTCACTTTCCCCACGCTCGCTCTGCCTGCTGTGATTGGACACAGTTAGTTAGTCACGCTGTCTTACGAAGCAAACCAGTGTGTCTACTGTACCATGAGCAGAGCCAGAGAGAGGCAGGAGCAGGCTTGGTACAGCCAAACGGAAATAATCACAAGCAATCAGACGGATTTATAGCCATTATTCATCTATATATGGAACAAATTTGCATCTGCTCCATTTTATACACACCAACAGCTACTGCAAATACTATATGTTACAGATCTAATTCAGGGGTCGTGAAAGCTTGTAAACACTTCAAAAGGATAAGGCCTGTTGAAGATACTGCATCCAAGGGATGGGGAGCGGGCAGGGAACAAACAGGGTGTCCTCAGCACTTGAAACAGAAACATTTCTTTCAAGACAATGAAACAAAAGGAGATGTGCAATAATGATCTGGACTCCTCTGTGGTTGACTCATAGCAGTCATGAAATATTCAGAGTTTAACAGCTTCCTCTTAATCCCAACGGCTGGGCCAGGATTATAAGAAGGCAGGACTGGGTGTTCAAATACACTGCCTCATCTACGACTCTTCCTCATTCTCACAACACATTCTCTCTCTCTCTCTCTCTCTCTCTCTCTCTCTCTCTCTCTCTCTCTCTCTCTCTCTCTCTCTCTCTCTCTCTCTCTCTCTCTCTCTCTCTCACACACTATCTCCCTCTCTCTCACTATCTCTCTCTCTCTCATTCTGTACCCATGCCTCTCTCTCTCTTGCTTCTAATTACCTCACCCTCTCTAGATTCTCTTAATTATCCTTCGCCTTGCACCATAGTTCCCCCACTGACCTTTTCCCATCACCATCCCTCTCCCTCCTCTCTTCCTCTCTCTCTCCATCCATCTCTTTCTCTTCCTCTCTCGCAATCTCTTTGTCTCTCTCTTTGTCTCTCTCTCTGTGCTCTCTATCCATTGCTCTAGAGGACGTGTTGGGTGTGTGCATATGTGTGTGTGTATGTTTGAGTGTGCAGGGACCTTCACACAGTGGTTAAACACATGTTATGAACATTTACAACAATGAAAATCCCACCACAAACACACAAAGTAGCAACATCAAAGGCAGCTGAGAATGTGTTACTCCAGAGTACTGGAAGTCACCTATCTTGTATGCAAATGATCATTCTTCTATATTTACATTCTTACCATGTACCATGGTTTGACTGGAGGCTATAGCAAAACCTGCTGTATTCTTCCCTTATGGCACCTTTTCCATATGAACCCATGTTATTGTGAAGCATTTTTTCTGTGTACACAGATCAATTGAAACTAAGTGCTCTTTGCAGCCCAAGCCTATTGAGTACTCTCGCCTCGGTCGATAAAAACGTCAGTCCATAGTTATATACAATAATATATTTTTCTGTACCGTCATTATGTTAGACTTAATTAATTTCACTCAACATCCCTCCACCTCCTTCCTTATCCCTCTTCCTCCCATCCCTCTCTCTTTGTCCTACACACTCCTGGTCTCTCTCTCTCTCTCTTTTCTCTTCTTCTGCTATGGTCTGATTCTATTTCTGACTCCAGGGGCATCGACAGTCACGATCGGAGAATTACTGTGAACTCTGTCGGTGTCAGACACAGACAATAGTTTCACCAACAAGCACCACGGCACAGCAGGCAACCGCCCCCCCCCCCACTCCCGTCTAACTTCCCTCGCCCCCTCCCTCATTCTATCTGGGCTTCCACCTCCCAGTAATTGTCTCTGACTCTTTAGTCCTAATGATGTCACAGTCGATCCAAGCCGATAGGCCAGAAGACTGACAAACAGAACATTGAGAGCCATGTGAGCTCTCTGACATAACACGACAAGATGCCAGACGGTGTTAGAACAATGCAGGCCCTGCGGAGCTACATGTGAGTGGTTCTCCATCTCTTTATCCATATCTGTGACATCGGGAGCTAATGTGTCATTTGATGTCACTTGTGCACACACACACACACATTCCTACATATTGGCTCCTTCTCTTCTAGTCGCTGACTAGTGTTCACGATGATTGGCGGAGTGAAAATTGGAAGTATGTGACCTCTGTGGATTAAGTTAATGGGGCCTTAAGGTTTATTTTCATTTTAAAAATACATACTGAGCTAAGTACGGCCTTGAGATTCAAACATAGCTTCAAGTGGGGCGAAGCTCTGTCACCCCGGCACCCCGGCATCCTAGTCTACACAGGCTGGAGGCTGAGGGGGGACACAGGGTGCTGTGAAAAACCATGATTATGGGAGTCAATGACGGCGCTTCAAAAAAACTTGCACCATGGACAGGCCCAGCACACATGTCATTAAGGTCTGCTCTGGATGCACACGCTGGATGGTAATTTGATTCAGGCTTTCCTCTCCTGGCTGCTCCGACTGGAATGAAATTAGATTTATACTCTATGTGTTTTTTCTTAATGAAGGCTAAAAAGATTAATTAGGCTCGATGCAAGGTCATGGAAAGATAAGGTTCTGTGGATAAATCATTCACATACGGGATCAGGAGAATCTAGATGGACTTGTTCACATCATGGAGCATGCCAGTTATATAATAGGCATGTTTTCATTAGGAGGCAAGCCGGGCTGCATCGCATGATGACAAACACACACACGCATGCATGCATATCCAGAGAGACATTCATACGTGTACTTTGAAGCATACAAATGGGAGCTTCCAAAGCTCTCCGTGCTCATGGGACGAACCTTGTCTCTCCACTTGCACACGCCTGTGGCTTTCCATCTCTATCCGAACGCCTGGCTCTCTTCAACGTGTTGCTGTGGTGATTGTGATGAATGTGTCCTCTACCCCCCCTGCCCCCCCCCTTCTGCCCCTCTTCTCCCTCAGCGTGCTGATGAACTCGGTGAGATGGAAACTGTTGCCTGTGTGCACAGCAGATTGGCCACCTTATCCTGAGGCGCACTGAGATGCTCCTCCTGGGAGCTGGCTGGGGGGATCCTGGGAAACACTACCAGCTGCTCTCTCTCTCTCTCTCTCTCTCTCTCTCTCTCTCTCTCTCTCTCTCTCTCTTTCTCTCTCTCTCTCTCTCTGATCTCTCTCAGGAGTGGGGCGGAGGTGCCGCTTTAGGGAAAGATTCCACGTACTGCTTGTGTTCGGTATAGACATCATCACTGGGTCTTTGGACTGGTTCATCCAATATTGAGTGTGGCATACTTTCCAGGTATGCTGCCTCTTCAATCTCTGTGGAGGAGAAAAGTGTCTGGCTTTCAGGGAAAGGGCTGGCCTCTGGGAAGAAGCTGTCCTTTAGGAGGCTCAAGGGCATGTGTTACTATGATCAACACAGAGGGGGATGGAGGCCTGCGTTCCGTCATGTCACCCTTAATGTTGAGACACAAGAAAGGAAAACGAAGGAGAGAGGAAGGAGTGAGAGAGATCGGGAATGTGTGGTGAGCCTAGTGCAGCATTATACAGTCATACATGTACATGTTTATCCCTGTCTTTCATACTATTGTCTATTCGTGCCCATGTCAGTTACCTTTTGGATTAAGTACCATTTTAAAGAGAGTACTTTTGACTCTCGACCACTTCCAATATTACAGGGTGGATGAAGAGAGTGAAATAAGGAAGAAATTGAGGAGGGATGGAAAGGGAAGTCTCAAAGAGCCATGGAGTGGGTCGTTGTCGGGTAGTAGGGGGGAATTTTTCTTTCTTCCCCACAATGCCAATGTTGGGGAGAGGAATAGAAGAAGAAGGAAGAAGAGTTGAGGAGATTCTTGGAAAACAGGATATAACAGAGTTCCCTTCCATTTATTTAATTGAAGTTGTCCTATTTTACACAACAGTGCTGAATAACAGCTTAATTAAATGCCATGGATGTAAACAAGAGCAGTTTTTTGAAACCAATTCAAGGAATTTGTTTTATTATCAGCAGTCTCGATTAAATAGGTCAATGCACTAACCACTGGTTGAAGCAAAGCAAAAAATATCTGGACAATTGCAATGAATTTAAATGGCAGCACTATCCTGGAGATGCTTTAGCATTAGCATTACTGTGGCACAAAGGTTAAATGCTAACTAGCAACGGTACAGTTAGCATTACTGGGGCATAAAGACGACCATGGAAGTCTCTATAGGCTCCCTCATAAGCACACACTGAGGAGGGGGAGCGTACGCGAGGGTAATGATTTGAGTAGCACTGTCATTTCCCAGGGGGGTGCAAGGACGACGGAGGAGGGGGGCAGCTCAGCTTCAGGCAACACGTCAGCTCTGTAATGGTGCATGAGACAGTGC
>NC_085027.1:6960506-7005506 GCF_963692335.1 Osmerus eperlanus
CATTTCACACTCCCGCTGCATCCATGGTCAGTGGATGCAGCTATGGATGAGTGAGGAGGATATACTTCATCCAACCACATGCTAAACTGGCAGCATATCTTGCCTTTGTTATGCCCTTCCAGTGGAGCCTTGTAACCGGTCTCTTTCCATATCAGACAGCTAACCTTCCCATGACAGGAGGCTCTCGGACCACCCTGCCTCTACGCTCCACACCCTCCAGAGGGACTCACTGTATTCAGTCCTTTCAGAGGACACACACTCTCCAAGTCTGCTTTCAAATTGCTAATTGGCATTCTTAAAATACGTCTGCATTACACATTCTAAAGTGGGAAAGAGCCTGAGTTGTTAGAAATACCAAATACCCTCAAAATGGAATACTAAATACGTGTGTGTGTGTGTGTGTGAGGGGAAGGGGAGGGCTTAGAATGGAGCACCACAGCCATGCAGATTGGGATGTGACGGCACCCTGAGTGACAGGGACAGACTACAGCCTACATTGATTGATAGGCCGAGCCCCTCCTTATCTCTGTTAATGGTCAAGTGGTGTTGGGGGTCAGTCCCGCCCTGCTAATCGATCAATGTCTGTCTCTCTTAAAGTGGGTACATGCCTCCCCCCCCACCCCCCTCCTCCCCCCCACTGCTCTCCGACATCGACCCTGGGAGGTTTGAGCTCGCTCACACACAACGTTAAGGCAGGAAGACACCCCACACACACACACACAGGTAGACGGCGAGCCACACGGACACACGTGCGCACGCGGGTGGAAGCGCACGCACCGGGACACGCAGGCCGCACACGCCGCCACCTGAGCGGCTCCCGTCGACCCAGGCCCAGGCCCAGGCCTTACCTCAGAAGCACTTCCCTCCCTCCCGCCCCCCAAAACAAAACATACATCAGCTCTCAGGAACATTCCAACATTCCATCACTGGGGGATGTCACACCCTCAACGTCCCCCCAGACAAGAGCACCTCAGCAGGCTGGGGACCCCCCGGCTGCCTGGCTGTCAGGCAGGCAGGCCCCCCCCCCCCCCCCCCCCCCCCCGCCCCCCCGTCTGCCTGGGTGTCAGGCAGGCAGGCCCCCCCCGGCTGCCTGGGTGTCAGGCAGGCAGGCCCCCCCCGGCTGCCTGGGTGTCAGGCAGGCAGCCCCCCCCCCCCCCCCCCCCCCGGCTGCCTGTCCTAAACCATCACTCCCTCAATGCATCAGCATCTCCTCACATTCAACCCAGCGTTTAACTCTCAACCCGTCTCCGAACAAGTCTTATTCTATGACTCCACGACTTAATAAGGTCATATATTAAATTATATATTAAAGGGGAAGAGAGGAAAGGAAGGATAAAAAAAAGTCTGCGAGGCTGGGTTGTGAGGTATGACACGTGTGACAGTCAGGGTAGTCTATTCGCATTGTTTGAGCAGCACTAGCGAGCTGGATGTTGTGGGCTTAAAACAGAGTCACTGTAAAGCAGACATCAATACTCCATCGCTGAAGCACCCTGCCTGTGTTTACTGTCTGTCATGTCACCCAGACTACGCTCTCTGTCTGCTCTCCCTTCCTTCCTTCCTTCCTCCTCCCTCTATCCCCATCCCTCTCTCCCTGAGACCCCTTTGCAACCCCCCGCCCCCTCCCCCCCCTTCAAGGTGTTCAGGGCTGACGCCAAGCTCCCACAGTCCTCCTGTCAGGGTGGCAGGTGCCTCATGTCAGGCAGACACCAATAGGGAATAAATATTTCAGAGCATTTTAGATAGCTTCCTGCCACAGACAGAGACAAGGTGTTAAACAGAAACAACAAACACAGACCGAGAGAGAGAGAGAGAGAGAGAGAGAGAGAGAGAGAGAGAGAGAGAGAGAGAAAGGGGGAGAGAGAGAGGAAGACACTGAGAGGTTATTAAACGGCTTCTCCACATCTTGTTGACACTGCTAAACAGAAGATGAAGCCATGTGTTATCTTCAAATAAGAGACTGTTACCTCCACTAGATAAACTGCTACACAGAACTGCTTTGGTGTTTCTTGTACATCTTATGTTCACCCCTATGACAAGACTGTCTAAACTTCAGACATAAATGTATGAATGGGATTTTATTTAAAGCTATCCCACTGTACTATTTTTTGACTACCTTTATCACATTTTAGTCATTTGTGTCAAGATGTATCAAAGGCATGAAGGGCAAAACTACAACCGGGATAGCTTTATTGATGTCATGATTTGTGTTCAACGTATGAATGTAAAAAGCATGTTTTCGCGTTTTTTGTGTGTGTGGACGTGTACTTATGTGTGTACTTGTATGTGTGTGTGTTGTCGTGTGTTTGAGTGTTTGTGTGTGTTGTCTTGTTACAGGGCGGCTGGGGCTGTAATGACCAGAGAGTGTGGTCACTGTACACACATCTGGCCTACTGGGGTCAAGGTTCAGGGGTCAAGGGTCACGGGCCTGTCTTGTTATATCAGGACGTGGAGTGGAGAGGCTTGGAGGAGGCCATGCTTTTCTCTCTGTCTTTAATAACTCAGACCTTCTCTGTGAACATTTGGACTAGCATACACACACACAGACACACACCCATACAACTATTCACACACACACACACACACACACACACACACACACACACACACACACACACACACACACACACACACACACACATGAAGCAGCAGGACTGTCAGGATCTTACAGTCCGTGACCTCATGGCAGCTGTTTTGGTCAGGGCTATGTTATATTCTGTTTCTAAAGTACTATAATAAAACAGGTTACCACTTCACCACAGAACCCCTCTCAGCAACCTACATGCGTTAGTAGTCTCATCATGAAAACAGCTGTCTGCTGGAACTGTCTTCAGCATCTCAACATATAGTACCAGCGTACAAACCCAAAACTTAGAACAACAACCAAAGTGCATACATTCATGTTCAACTCAACACTGGCATTCAATGAGGGAGAGAATGTCTGTGTTGACCTTATAGCAGCTGTGGGTTGTGATGCACACGTTCCACACAGTGTGGAGTATTTACTAGTCTGAAGCAGCTCTGTAACACGTTTATACCGTTTATACCGATCTCATAGCATGTGTCCACCTGGGTGATTCCTGTGCATTTGCTACATTGTTTGTCTCCGGAGTGTGTGTGTGTGTGTGTGCCTGTGTGTGTGAGCGTGGGCACTGGGATAACTACTGAGTGCAGTGTACTGTGTGCTAGCGTTGGTCTGGAGAGCGTCCTGGAGGATATCATGGGCAGGACTGTGCACAGAGTCCTGGAGGATATCACGGGCAGGACTGTGCACAGAGTCCTGGAGGATATCACGGGCAGGACTGTGCACAGAGTCCTGGAGGATATCACGGGCAGGACTGTGCACAGAGTCCTGGAGGATATCACGGGCAGGACTGTGCACAGAGTCCTGGAGGATATCACGGGCAGGACTGTGCCCAGGCCGGGACCGTGGAAGTTGTTGGTGGGGTTTTTGGGAAAATTCCTCTTGGTCGCTCAGGCAAGATTTCTTGCTTTGCATTGGGCTTTTCCAACATCGCACACTCTCACACAAATACACATATCCTGTACATACACACACACATGCATATACACACACACACACACACACACACCTACTGTCCAACCCAACAATTTGAAGGGCGTTATTCTGCTTCGCATCACCAAAAAAAGCATCAGCAACATGAGCTTGGAAGACAAAGTGAGTTTGTTAGGAGCGGGGCTGGGGGAGAGAAAGCCGGTCACTAACTTGTCAAGATGTCTCAGTACTGACATGAAGAGCCCAAGTCCCTCCTCACCCCTCCTCTTTATATTACTACGATAAATGGTTCAAATAAAATAGTAAAAAGTTGGATGACACCCAGGTCAAAGAGGAGATGGGCTGATTGCTCCAGAGGAAAAGTCTTTTTGGTTTCCTAATCTCTTCTTCACCTAGGAAGGTTTTCTAAGTCTATACAGAGGATAATTAAGTACAATCTAATAAGATACATTTCAGGGTCAGCCATCAGCAACATGGGACCCCTGTATGGGAAGGTAAGTAAAACAAGTTCAACTCTTATTCTTTTTTAGCTATAAAGGTAGATTCCGTTTTTTTTGTTTTGTTTTGTTTTGTTTTGAAACACACAAAAAAGCATCTATACATGCAGGTGTTAGTGCATAGGGTCCTGCAGAAAAAATACTACGGTGTTGTCCGTTTTTTTTACTCCATTGTCAGCTTACCAAACCCCTTTCAGATGAATTTGGCATAGTTAGAAAGAATGAAATGTCCGCTTCTAAGAATATAATTTCACACCCTCCTATCCCTTGATATCAACACATACAGTTTAAGTATATCTCTATGTATATACGATGTTTAAATATAAAAGAAAAGAGGATAAAGCAAGAAACGAATGAAGTACTTAAGCTCTAATGGACCTGATTAAGGGTTATATCTTTTATCTTGGTTAAATCACAGTAATATTAAGATCTTGAAAAACGAGGAGGAAAATACAGTGAGGCCAAAAGGGAAGGACAGAAACGAAGGTCAAAGGTCATGATGGTAGATTGTTTGTCTGTGTTTATCAGTCAAGGGTCGGAGGGTGTGATTAAACCTCACAAGTTGGAGGGCAGTTTGGCGCGCACAGGTTCCAGTTCAGAGGGGTGGTTTCCCGACCCTCTCCTTGGAGGGAGGGCTGGGGAGGCGATGGGGGGCAGGGTTTGCCCCTGGTGGTGCGGGTGCCCGGGGGACACGTGGACGGGCGGAGTCATGTGCCCTGGCATCGAGCTACAAGGTTTGGGTACCAGGGTGGGCGAGGAGAAGGGGGAGGGGCAGTATCCAGGCTCCATGGATGACAGGGGGCGAGGAGGGGAGGAGCGGCCCAGGGCCAGGCCCATTTCCTGGGGCAGGGAGGGCAGGGACGGGTGGGAGCTGGACAGGAGTTTCATATCCTCAGAGAAGCGGCCCAGAGGAGACTCCCTGCCTCCGGCCTGGGGCTGGCTTGTAGGCTGGGTGGGGAAGGAGGGGGTCTGGGGCAGGAACAGGGAGCTGTGGGAGCCAGACGCGCTGTTCGGGTCGCTGTAGTGGAAAGTCCTGCCGCTCACAGGGCTCTGGACCGTGGGGCTGGGGCCCAGGGGGGTGTAGCAGGGGGAGGCGTTGGCTGAGCCGTACTGGGCCAACGAGGCCAAGGCAGACCTCTCCAGGGACAGCTGGGGCTGCAGGCCTCTCTGGAGGTTGGACTGGAGGCTGGACTGGAGACCGGCCTGAAGGCCGGCTAAGGTGAACTGGCCCAGGGAAGATGGAGAGCCCTCAGTAGGTTGGAGGGGAAGAGGGGGTTGGGAGGACTGGGGGGGCTGGGAGGACTGGAGGGACTGGGAGGACTGGAGGGGCTGGGAGGACTGGTGGGGGAGGGAGGAGTGGGGGGGCAGGGAGGACTGGTGGGGGAGGGAGGAGTGGGGGGGCAGGGAGGACTGGGGGGGCTGGGAGGACTGGGGGGGCTGGGAGGACTGGTGGGGCTGGGAGGACTGGAGGGGCTGGGAGGACTGGAGGGGCTGGGAGGACTGGTGGGGGAGGGAGGAGTGGGGGGGCAGGGAGGACTGGGGGGGCTGGGAAGAATGAGAGGACAGGGAAGGCTGGGAGGTCTGCGGAGGAAGCTGGCCTCTACTGGGAGACGGTGAGCCTGGAGGGGGTGTGTGGAAGAGATTGAGGCCACTAGACGTCCTGCCTCCCCCTGCAAACTGATGTAGGGGGCCAACCTGAGGAGGCTTAGTGAGGGGCTGGCTATGGAGCAGCTGGCTGGCCAGGGGGCTGGAACCACCTGAAGCCCCTCCTATGGCCCCTCCCACTGCCCCACCTGAAGCCCCTCCTATGGCCCCTCCCACTGCCCCACCTGAAGCCCCTCCTATGGCCCCTCCCACTGCCCCACCTGAAGCCCCTCCTATGGCCCCTCCCACTGCCCCACCTGAAGCCCCTCCTATGGCCCCTCCCACTTCCCCACCTGAAGCCCCTCCTATGGCCCCTCCCACTGCCCCACCTGAAGCCCCTATGGCCCCTCCCACTGCCCCACCTGAAGCCCCTCCTATGGCCCCTCCCACTGCCCCACCTGAAGCCCCTCCTATAGCCCCTCCGACTTCCCCACCTGAAGCGCCTACTCCTAATCCTCTAGCTACGTGTTCCACCATAACCCCGGTCATTGAAGTCCCATTTGTCCCAGTTGCCCCTCCTATATGCCCCCCAGTTGCCCCTCCTGTTGCGTAGCCCTCTGATGCCCAACCTTCAGCTGCCCCGTCACACACCCCTCCTACTGCCCCACCACTGGCTCTCCCAGACGACCACCCAGTAGCCCCCCCAGTGGCTCCACCTGCCCCCCCTCCAGTTGCCCCCTGTGGCTGGAAGAGGTTGGAGAGAGGTGGGGTGCCACAGGGGAGGGGCTGCTGCTGCTGGGGCTGGGGATGGAGCTGGGCCAGGCTCGAGGAAGGGGAGTCTGAAGAGGAGAAGGGTCCGAAGGGGAAGGGTCCAGCCCTGACAGACCCAGGGTGTGCTCCACTGGTTGAGGCCTGTTGGCTGGAGCTAGCTATTCCAGAGCCTGAAGTCATGTGATGGGCCCTAAAGGAGGCCAGCAGTGGCGTGTCCACCCCAGAGTGCAGTTTCGTGGGGGTACTCGTAGGTGAGCCCCCGGCTGAGCCTTGGCCTGCGGAGTTTGAGGAGTTGGGCGTATGGAACTTCTTCAGCCTGCCAGGGGGGTCCTTCAAGCCCAGGAGGGAGACAGGGGGGCGGAAGATCGTGGGGGGCAGGTGGGGGTGGTGGGTCAGGGCGATGGCGACTGAAGTGGTGGCAGCTGCGGCTTGGAGGGGTGCCTGGATGAGCGGGGCCCAGATTACGGGCGTGGGCGAGGGCGGTGCGGGGGGTGGGATGTTCTGGAGGAGGTGGGCGCAGGTGGCCATGTCCCGGTCGTGCTGGACGATCTGCTGGATGATCTCATTCTCCTGGTAGTTGAGCACACCTGAACTGAGGTCATGCTGGACCTTGTGCTGGAGGATGGAGTTCTTTTTGCCTGGAAGATTGTAAGAGACACACACACACATTGTTAGGTCAGGATCAGTTCACACGCTGCATCTGACAACAAAACCAGACTAAGATTGCAAACATTGCATGTTCAGATCAGCCAACACACACTCCTAACCCCGAATCTTTCTAAATCCACATCTCAGATGATCAGTACCAGGAATCAAGTCTTCCTTCTCCCTTTGTACACGGGAGACAACTTGACTGCGATTGTGAGTTTTTGATACAGTGAATAAGCGTCACGTTTAGGCAACAAAGCGAGCGTTGGCCTGCGGCTGCTGTGGTGAATATTAAGGAGCAGGAGAGCCCACTGTGATCAGGCCACACTCCCAGACAGCCCTTTGATTCCTCTTCCACACATGGCAGCACTAGCTAACAGCAGCCACCACCAAGGACAGCTTGAAGACGAGAGGATAAACCCCGGGCCGGGGTCTGGAGGAGGGAGAGAGGGGGGGGGGATGAAGGAGGATGAGAGGGGCGGGTGAAGGGGAGAGAGAGAGGGAGGGGAGAGAGAGAGGGAGGGGAGAGAGAGAGGGAGGGGAGAGAGAGAGGGAAGGGAGAGAGAGAGGGAAGGGAGAGAGAGAGGCGAAGCACAGAGGGGACTAACATGAAGGGATTGGAAGCCATGATAGCTCCAGCAGGGCGTGTGTGTGTCCCCGAATGTGTGTGTGAGAGCCTATGTGTTTGTGTCTGCTTGTGTGTGTGTGTGTCTGTGTGTATGCCTTGTGTATGTGTTTATGTCCAAGGGGTACATGTGTGTGTGCATTTGCTGTATGAGTGTGCATGTATACATAATCAGTCAATGTGTATATATGGTGTACGTGTGTGCATGTATTTGTGTGTTTGGTGCCAGTGTGCATTTATGTGTGTACGCATAATGTTTGGGTGTGTGTGTTTATGGTGTATGTGTCTTTACGCATACGGTGTGTGTGTATGAGCGTGCACGTATATTGTGTGTGTGTATGTGTGTCTGTTTGAGCAGCCCTTACTGTGGAGAGGTAGATAAGAGGCCAGAGGAAGAACAAACAATAGGTCCAGCAGGACCATGGATACAGAGGTGGGCCTCTCCTTACACATGTTACACTGACCGAGCGGGAGGGGGGAGTGGGGAGGGGGGTGGGAGGCCGACCAGGAGTGGGGAGGGGGGCTAGGGTGGGCCAAGTGCAGGCACAAGGTCACAGCCACAGTAATGGAGTGGGTCCTGAGAAGGCTGCCAGGCGGAGAGGAGGAGAGCTTCTCTGTTCATAAACAGCCTCAACTCCAAACTGATAATCCATCAATCATTCCCGGATGAGCCAGACGGCAACCACGGGGTTAATATGAACCTCTGTTGCCCTGGCGATTTGATCCCCGCCACACGCTGCCAGTGAATGGTGTCGCCTTAGCGGCTCGCTACTGTAAGCGCAATTAGAGGCAGATCAATCTCTCGCAGCCCTGATATGTGAGGTGAACGATGACCTATGTGTGTGTGACTGCCTTTGTGAGAGGGTGTGTGAGTGTTGTGTGTGTGTATGCGTGTATTAGCCTGTGCATATCTCTCAGTCCAACATGACCGCCCAGCTTTACCCCCCCCCTTAATTAGAGAAGCAGAGCTGTGTGGATGACTTCATTACCTGGAAGGTGTGGGGAGAGGTGAGCACCATTTATACACACAAACAAACACACACACGCAATACACATTGAAATACGCACACACAGGAATCAATGGCTCCCATCTATCAGTTAGTCAGGAAGGGAGGAACAGAGAGTGCTAAGTGCTGCATTGAGCCTGTGTACAGTATGTGATTCCAATGTGTGTGTACTTTTTTGTGTGCGTGTGACCTCTGTTTTACAACTTTGAAATTCGCTTTGAAAAAAAGACATTATTTTAAAAGTATCGACTGATATCTATCTGTCCTTGTGCTTTGTGTGCCTTGTGGATGTGACATTCATCTACCGACCACATCACTTCAAAGTGTCCCTTTTAAACCAACTGGCCCCTGCAGCCATTTTGCTCTGGCTCATAGAGAACACCACCTCAGGATAGAGTGCTGCGTTCACAGGATGAGAAGAGGCCCTTCTGTCTCAATCCACAGAGACCCGCGGAACTAGGAGAAGCATGCTGGGAAAGGTCAACTACATGTTTGGATTTGTATATCTAAGTGAGGTGTCGTCAGGTGACCTTCATGAGACGAGTGAGGGTTGGTTAAAGATCTTTACCAGCGGCCCTGTCTCATGACGATCAAGCATGGATTTCCTTGAACACTGTTTTGACTCTTGTCACACTACTGAACTGTATGTTGCTCCACTCCACTCGGTGACTCATCGCTGGGAAGGTTATCTTAGGACTCAAACAGCCTCATTCACTGTCTCAGAAAAGTGATTTACCCAACAGAGATGAATGGTGAACACCCTGAGGGAGGTTCGGGCCATGTTGTTTCTGCACTTCAGGTTTGGCATGGTTCTCTTTCTGTGTAAATAGGGATACCCCCCCCCCCCCCGTTCCCTCTGTCACTCTCTGTCTGTCTGCCTGTCTCTCTGCCTGTCTGTCTCTCTGTCTGTCTGTCTGTCTGTCTGTCTCTCTCTCTCTCTGTCTGTCTGTCTGTCTGTCTCTCTGCCTGTCTCTCTGTCTGTCTGTCTCTCTGCCTGTCTCTCTGCCTGTCTGTCTCTCTTCCTGTCTGTCTGTCTGTCTGTCTATCTCTCTGTCTTTCTTTGTTAACAGGGGCTTTGTCTCTGTCTTTTTCTCTCTGCCCCACCTCTCTCTAACAGGCTTTATTTCTCTTTCTCTCTCTCTAATGCTGTGTTCCTGGATGACTGGATAAGCCTATAAGATGATGATGACAATGACTGAAAAGAGAGATCGGAGGGAGAGAGAGAGAGAGAGAGGGAGAGCCAGAGAGGGATAGAGAGAGCCAGAGAGGGAGAGATTGACCCTCTGTCCCCTGGGCCTGCCCCATTGGCAGTGCCTTTGATGGCAGATGTGTGTGTTGTAACATGGGTGGAGCAGTGTGGACTGAGCTAATGTGACGCATCTGTCCACAGGCCTCACTGACCCTTAGCAGCTCACACATGCACACGCACACACACACCACACACACCACACACACACCACACACACCACACACACCACACACACCATACACACACCACACACACACACACCACACACACCACACACACACCACACACACACACACACACCACACACACCACACACACACCACACACACCACACACACCACACACACACCACACACACACACCACACACACCACACACACACCACACACACACCACACACACCACACACACCACACACACACCACACACACCACACACACACACCACACACACACCACACACACCACACATACTGTAAATACACAGACAGACACTTACTGTTCACATGCCGAAATCTTCCCTCAAGACATTGATCTACAGTAATAGTTTCCTTTCCACCCAGGCCAATCAAATGAACCAAACGTACCAATGCGGTCCAGCCTATCCAGGGCCACGGTCTCGAAGGCCCGCCTCATCATGGGGTACTCCTCCAGAACCTCGTTGAAGTTGTCCACAGACAGCGAGTACAGACGGCAGTAAGTGTCTGCCCTCACACTGGCCGTCCTACGACCCCGCGTCAGCAGACAGATCTCTGGACACACAAGGAAGGAACACAGGTCACATGGTCAAAGCAGTTCAGTTTAGTATATTTCAGTTTAAGTCAGCTTTACAGTTTTTATCGATTGCTAACACACATTTTTTGAAAGCCTACCCCGATTTCTCAAAACTCTAAACACAAACCCCAAAACCACTCACACAAAATTCAAAACACTTCATAACTCCTGCAAAATGCTACTTTGGTTTCAAAACAATGTTATGTCACCTCAAAATGGTATTTTGATTTCAAACAACAAACACAGACTATTATTTGAGTAGACTTTTCAAGCATCGATTGAACACTGATGTACTCAAGTGAAAACACTACGATGAATGGGAAAACACCATGTATGAAGGCCTTATCAGGAGCATTTTGCCTGTGATATCATAGGCTTACTTAGGCTTAGTACATATTGTTATACTGTAAAATGTAACTGTAAAATGTTTTTACTCCAATATGAAACAACACACAAATATACAGTAACAAAAATATTTATTTGTTTCAAAAGTGAAATAAAGAATAGGCCAGTACAGTCAACAACAAAGAAGAAAAGTAAAATAAAAATATATATACTGTAAAACACTGTAAAAAAGGAGGACAAAATAATTAGGCTGCATCCTGTCTTCGGATCCTGTCTGACAGCGGGGAAAGTAACGCCTGGTGTGGCGAATCCAGCCCTGAAAGGCCTCAGGGGCTATATTGCCACATGCCTCCTCCATGGCCTGTATCAGGGGCATCTGCGCCTGCGGATTGCGTTCGTATACCTTCCATCTCCAGGCAGAAAAAAACTCCTCTATTGCGTTTAGAAATGGAGAGTATGGTGGGAGGGGAAGCACCAAAAACCGTGGGTGGTTGGTGAACCAATTGTGGATCAGAGCAGCCCGGTGGAAACTTACATTGTCCCAGATAACAACATACCTGGGCTGCTCTGCATGGACTATTTGGTCGGGTGGAATAAGTGTGTTGTGGAGTGTGTCCAGGAATATGAGGAGACGGGCAGTGTTGTAGGGGCCAATGATTGAGTGGTGATGGAGGATGCCGTTGTGGTTTATGGCAGCACACAGAGTGATATTCCCTCCCCGCTGGCCAGGGACATTGATAATGGCGCGTTGTCCAATGATGTTTCTGCCCCTGCGCCTTGTTTTGGAGAGGTTGAAACCAGCCTCATCAATATAAATAAATGTATTCGACTCCTCAGCTGCCTCTAGCTCAAGAACTCTCTGAAACAAACATGACAATATTACAGTAGTTATCAGAAATAGGCCTACACATTGTTGTAAAACACTTGAAAATACTGTAACATTGAATTGGATTACAATATAGTCCACTAATGTGTCAGTGCTACAGTAATAGGACGCAATCAGCTGTAAGAATATATAGAGTAAGACTTACTTGCACATAGTCATGGCGCAAATCTTTGACTCTGTCAGAGTTTCTGTTGAACGGCACTCTGTATATCTGCTTAATTCTTAGTGCGTTCCGCCTCAGAACACGGTCCACTGTAGCATGGCCAACTGTGAGAATGTTGGGGAATGTGACTTGGTCATTGATTATTGTATTCCTTATTTGTCTTATGGTTAATGCGTTATTTGCCATAACCATGTTGACTATTGCTGTTTCCTGTGCATCTGAGAAGGTACGCTCCCTCCCACCACGCCGGGGTAATCTTTCAGTTCTGCAAAATGTACAAATACAGAACAATGGAAAATACTCTAAATACAAAAATAAAACAGTTTTTCTGTCATAGTAGGCCTAGTATTTCTTACCTATTTTCTCTCCTGAACGTCCGTATGATGGATGCAACGGAGTAGTGGCTAATATTTGGTTGCACCCTCTGGCCTGCCTCCTGCATGGTCAAACCATGGTTCACGACATGGTCGACCACTGTGGCCCGAATTTCATCAGTGATTACTGCTCTCCTTCCACCTCTTCCTCCTCCTCGTCCGCCTCCTCGTCCTCCTCTTACCCTTACTCCTCTGCCTCTCTGAAATGCTTGTGCTTCCATGTCGTTCATTGCTCTCCAAACCAGGAGCTCACCTATGTCCCTTATATTGCTAAAACCTTGATTATAAATTGCACAACAGCCTTGGAAATTGAAGTTTTATTAATTGAATAACAATGTGTTCTGTCTGAAAACAAGGAGCTTTTGGCATGGATGAAGTGTTAAAAATAAAGAGGATTGTGTGTAGTGTTTTGGAGATTGTGTGGTTTACCAATTGAAATCTGTGTTTAACGCAGATAATTGTGTGTTGTGTTTTGAGGAAAGTGTGGCTCGCAATTGAAATTTGTGTCTAAAGCAGCAAAATGTGTTTATAGTTCAGCAGAATTGGTTAAAAGAGTTGGCACATGAGTTACAAGTTGTGGTGATTGTGTCATATGTTCCTATTTTTGTGTGTTAGCAATCGATAAAAACTGTAATTGTATTCAGTTCAATGGACTGTATTACTCTCAGGGGACCAGTCAGAGCAGCAGCATCTGTAAATACAATATACTTGTATAAAACTAGAACAATAACGTTATTATCCTGAACCCAGGAGCTGGTACATTCATAGTAAATAAAGACCTCATGGTCGCTATGGTCTTTGGAACACTCATACTGAACAGTGTGTGTGTTTTGGTTTGTTCTCCTATTGAAGCTGTTACTGTACAACCCTGATAAATAAAAATGAACTTTGAAACAAACCCAAAAATATCTATATTTTTTTCCTGTGGATATTTCTTTTTTGTTGTAATCCACAGCTGAAGCCATTTCCCCAGCTTAGAGCTGCGCCTGCCCTCATCTCTGCACTGTGCCGGATCAGCACAATAATGCTCCATTTAACAGGCTGCCGGGCTGTAGAGCTCTGGCACCAACACGGGCCCTACGCCGCGCGTGTGTGAGAGAAGGAGATAGAGAGAGGGGTGGATGGAGAGAGACAGTGAGAGGTGGTGACAGTGCACGAGGAAGAGTGAAAGAGAGAGAGAAAGAGAGAGAGGGAAAAGGAGTGAGAGGATCCACCCGTGTGCTCCACTGTCACATTAACATATATTCCCAACTGCGCAGTCTGCCTCTTACTTTCATCCCTTTAGCCCCCCCCCCTCCCTCAGTGCTGGCTGTCCCTCCCAGTCTTTCTCAGAAAGCCATTTACCTACTCATTCGCACTCCCGCTTTCAATTCTCCAACATAATTGCGTCACTCCATACAGAGTGCTCACTGCATCACATTTATCCAGAACTCTGCTTCCATCAGATCAACTGCTGAGGGAATGTAGCTCAAAATCTCATATCCCATTACAGCTGTTCCTGTCATTCTCTATCTATCCGTTTTTTGGTCTCTCCATCTCACAGCCTGTGTCTCTCTACCTATGTCTTTCTGTCTCTCTATCTCTCTGTCACTCTGTCTCCTGTCTGTCTAATTGTCTTGCATGTACACACTGGACCAGACAGACTGGACCAGACAGACTGGACCAGACACACTGGACCAGACAGACTGGACCAGACAGACTGGACCAGACACACCACACCAGACACACTGGACCAGACATACCAGACCAGACACACTGGACCAGACACACCACACCAGACACACCACACCAGACACACCACACCAGACACACTGAACCAGACACTGGACCAGACACACCACACCAGACACACTGGACCAGACACACCACACCAGACACACTGGACCAGACACACCGGACCAGACACACCACACCAGACACACCTGACCAGACACACAAGACCAGACACACCGGACCAGACACACTGGACCAGACACACCAGACCAGACACACCAGACCAGACACACCGGACCAGACACACTGGACCAGACACACCAGACCAGACACACCAGACCAGACACACCGGACCAGACACACTGGACAAGACACACTGGACCAGACACACCAGACCAGACACACCTGACCAGACACACTGGACCAGACACACTGGACCAGACACACCAGACCAGACACACCGGACCAGACACACCGGACCAGACACACCACACCAGACACACCACAACCAGACACACTGGACAAGACACACTGGACCAAGGCTCCAGCCTAATCCCAACCAGAGGGATTGGAAAGTTGCCAAAGATATGGCACCTGCTCCTGAGGGAAAACGATCGTGTGAGTGTGTACATGGGTCGGTGCTGTACCGTCAAGGGGCCATGTCAGAGCGTACATGTTGGAGCGAACAGTGCTGTACATGATCCCTTCAACATCAGCTGCGAAATGGGAAACAGCTCGATCATGTAAAACTCCACTTCTCATTGCCTGGAACATTCCCCTAAGGGCTTCATTTTAATAGACTTCTAATTGATTCCGCTCACAGTCTACAAGGGTGCCTAAACCAGCTGTAAGTCACACGGTAGTACTGCTGAAGACTACACCATGCTGTTCAAAGTACCCAGATTCTTTTAGAAGGATGTACAGTATTTACAGTAACACTAACCTCTTTCCTCAGGTCTACTGGGACAGTAGGGACTGGCGCAGTACCCCCCTCCCTCTCCAGTACACACACAAACACACACACACACACACACAATACTGCATGAAATCACACCAAACAGGCTTAGTTTGTCAGGCCTCTGTGTGTGTCTGTAGCAGTAGTGTGTTTTATCCCCTGGGCCCAAGCTGGTCCCAGCACTGCATCTGGTAATCCTGTTTAAAAGCGAAACTCAGGGACACAGAAGGAGGAAGGGAATTGATTTGTGTTGCAGTCGTGGAGCGCTTACGAGTCATGTGGAAGAGTCCCGCCTAATGACAGAGGCGGTCGTTACAAATGAATGGCTCCCAATTAAAATTGGATGTGAAAGGAGGATGAGGAAAGCATGATGAGGAAGGATGCTTGACCTTGCCTGGATGTCACATGCTGGTCCACGCTGGAGCACTGGGGGCCACGTGACCTGAGCAGTTCTTAATGAGTGTGTTTCGTGTGTGTGTGTGTGGATATACAGCATGTGCAAACTTGTGTGTGTGTGTGGATATACAGCATGTGCAAACTTGTGTGTGTGTGTGGATATACAGCATGTGCAAACTTGTGTGTGTGTGTGGATATACAGCATGTGCAAACTTGTGTGTGGATATACAACATGTGCAAACTTGTGTGTGTGTGTGGATATACAACATGTGCAAACGTGTGTGTGTGTGTGTGGATATACAGCATGTGCAAACTTGATATACAGCATGTGCAAACTTGTGTGTGTGTGTGTGTTTGTGTGGATATACAGCATGTACAAACTTGTGTGTGTGTGAGAGAGAAGTATCTGTGTCCTGCAGTCTGGACTGTGAAGGCTCACCTGGACTGAGCTCAGCTGTCGGTTTACATCTCTATCCTCCCTCCCTCCCTCACACACACACACACACACCCACACCCACATCACACAAACCCCAGACACGCACACACACCGCCCCCAGACTTGGGAGAGGACATTCTCTAACCTTTACAACATCCGCACAGGGCAGCCTGATTCCCCATGACACACCACGCTCCATCCACCCAGCATTAGCATAACACACAAACACACACACACACAATTTGTTTACCATGCACAGGCTCGGGTCAGGCCGAGTCTGGTGTAGCTATCACCATAGCTGGTGTCACGTCACTTCTGGTTACCTCTCCTCCCTGTCCCAGTCCATATCTACGGCAAAGGAGACCCCCAGCCACAGAACTGCATGCGGCACAGATGTCCCACTGTCCCAGACCCTGCTCCCAAACTCAACCTGACGAATACACGGTGTTGGACTGTGCAGAGGGAGCCTCGCTTTCACCCTCGTCCTGCAGACCCTCCAACGCTGGAGAGGATCACCTAGACTGAACCGATGCCACCCTTTGGTGCTAATCCAGATGCCATCCCTGGTGCCAGCTGCTCCGAGTGACTCAGATAAGCCCCTCACTGTTTCGCTTTTGTGACTTACCACTTCACACACACACGCACGCACGCACACACACAAGGAGGGGGAGAGATGGAGAGAGCCTCGGACTGGACATGGACTCGAGATTAAGAGCAGTTTCTTTGGAGAGGACTTTAGCCGGAGTGGAGCCACCAGATAACACTGGAGATTTCCTGCTGCCCACTCTATCCTGCACCCTCTCTCAAGCTCTCTCTCTCACCCTCTCTCAAGCTCTCTCTCTCACCCTCTCTCAAGCTCTCGCTTCTTCTCCGCCTCTTTATCTCCTCTTTTGACCTCTCTCCCTGTCTCTGTCTCTCTCTTGACATCTCCAATGCCTCTCCTCATCTCATTCTTTCTCTCACTTCCTTGTCTCTCCCTGTCTCTCTCTCTCTCTCTCTCTCTCTCTCTCTCTCTCTCTCTCTCTCTCTCTCTCTCTCTCTCTCGCTCTCTCTCTCTTTCTTCTTCTCCAGCCTCAGTTCACATGAAGGCAGGAGTGAACTGTCTGAGCTCCCAATCACCTATCACAGAGCAGGTCTTTGATTCTTTGATAAGCGGCTGTGATGGACCTCTCCTTCTACAGTAAGGTCACGGAGAGAGAGGGAAACAGAAAGGGAAGAGAGGCAAGAGAGAGATAGAGACAGACAGAGAGTAGGAGAGAGAGAGAGATGGAGGGAGGGGGTAGAGAGAGAGAGAGAGCGGGACCAAACCAAGTCATACAGCAGCAATTACAGCAGGCTACAAAGGCTGACCTATTATGGGACAATACACAGCTTGCACCAGAGAGTACCAGGCTGCCTGGAGATCCTGCCCTGATACCACCACCTGAGGGGGGCCTTGTACTGGATAAGGACCCATTTTGTGTGAGTGATGTGTGTATGCGTGTGTGTCTGTGTGTATGTTTGGCCAAAGGGGAGTGTCTGGGTATGTTTTAGTATGTGTGTATGCTGCTGTGTATATGTGAGTGTGTATTTTAGTTTGTGTATGAATGTTAGTGTGTGTGAGTGTTAGTGTGTGTGTTGAGGTAGGGGAGCAGGGGTTCTGCTGGACCTCCCATGCAGAGCCTCAGTGGCTCAGAGCCTCAGTGGCTCTGCCTTCGTGGCTCAGTGGCTCCCGGTCTGAATATTCCAGTCACATTGGATTTCCGCTCCCTTCAGATTGCCTTGTGCCAAACGCTCTTGTCCAGAACATGTCACATGATATCCTGACTCCAGGATCTCCTCAGTGAGTGTCCACAACAGTTAGCCATCGGGAGGAGAGCACTGAGAGTTGAAACACAGTACAATGAAATAATTCCATTGTACTGATAAGGAGCACTGTCTATGGACACTGTCAATACACATACACAGTAGCAGGCCAAACTCCCTTCCAATGCAGAAAAAGTGGTCACACAAACACACACTTGCATGCAAATAATTATGTGCATTCAAAGGTATGTGTGTGTGATACTCATTGTGGTTAACTTCCTGCTTGCTAAAACACGCTGAGTCCACACGTGCCTGCCTGACAAGTGTCTCCTCTGTGTGTGTGTGTGTGTGTGTGTGTGTGTGTGTTACATCAATTCATTTCATGAATGACTAGCTCATGTTTGGCAACAACTGTCAGATTTCCCTATGGTGATGGGCTTGGATTATCCTCCCTCCTCTTCTTTCTATTCCTCTGTTTCCCCCCTACATCTCCTCCTTCTTTGCTTCCTCCTCCCCCCCTTCTTCCATCTCCTTCTCCTCTTCCTCCTAGAGCAGAGATTATGGCAGGAATATCTAACAGATAAAACAGTAAACCCACAAAGCATTGCGCCTCTAAAACGTTAGCAAGGGACATGGGAGGGGGGAAGGGGGATAATGACAGCTGATCCAGGGTGTTAAATTAATGCAACTTGTTCCCTTCCAAAACATGGTGCATTTAGTAATAGCGTGTGGGCTCTTTATCCCATTTGCACAACCAAATAAATGTTTAAACAGGAAGAGAACGACAACACTGATACACGAGGCCTCCACCCCTTCATCCTCTCCTTCCTGCATCCCCTTTCTCCCTCTCTCCCTTTCCATCCTCCCGTCTGTCCTCCTATCTTCCTCCCCTCTGCCTCCTCTCCCTCTGTGTCTTCCTCCGTCCTTCCTCTGCCTCCTCTCCCTCCGTGTCCTCATCAGCCTCGTCTCCCTCTGTGTCGTCCTCCGTCCTTCCCCTGCCTCGTCTCCCTCCGTGTCGTCCTCCGTCCTTCCTCTGCCTCGTCTCCCTCCGTGTCGTCCTCCGTCCTTCCTCTGCCTCGTCTCCCTCCGTGTCGTCCTCCGTCCTTCCTCTGCATCTTCTCCCTCCGTGTCGTCCTCCGTCCTTCCTCTGCATCTTCTCCCTCCGTGTCGTCCTCCGTCCTTCCTCTGCCTCGTCTCCCTCCGTGTCGTCCTCCGTCCTTCCTCTGCCTCCTCTCCCGCCGTGTCTTCCTCCGTCCTTCCTCTGCCTCGGTCTTTCCAGGGAGAGCAGGAGGATGAGTAACCGAGCAGGGGGCCCGTTGTGTGAAATGTTGATTAATCTTGGCATGGGCGGAGATAGATTGCTTGCCATCTTTCCATTCTTTTCCCAGCGGCCCCCAGAGAAAGGGCACCGAGCTGGCCCTGCTGCAGGAGGGCTGTGTGTGTGTGCGTGTTTGCACGCGTGTGTGTGCACATGGTGGGTGCCTATGTGATGATGTGTGTACGTGTGTCCGTGCGTCTGCGCACACAGGACTTGTGTGTGTGTGTGTGTGTGTGGGGGGGGGGGGGCCGACATTGTAATTAAACTTCTACAGGCAGGTCATGTGCTGTTAAATGCTTGTGCGTCCCTCATTACTCAGAGTGCGGCGTCTCAATGATACCCCATCAGCCCTGGCCACGATCACTCCCTTCAGTTTACACCACCTGGGCTCAGTACGGGTGACTGGGCGCCTCTCACACACACACACACACACACACACACACACACACACCCTCTCGAAAGAAGTAGGTAGAGGGCCTGACCCTCGAGGGGCGAACGTGGAGGCAGGATGTGCTGGGATTATGCATGGGTAAGTACAGTTTTAGTCTATCCTTTGTGGTTGAGCTGGAAGCGTTTTATGCCTGTGACCTTCAGGTCTTTTCTCCCGACGTGTACTGTACTGTACATGTGGAGCGTGGCTATCTGCCCCCGGGCCGGCTGCCTGTTTGGAACGGAGCAGGGCTACGTGATAGGAGGAGAGCGCTGGGATGCATAAAACATGGAGGACCATCAAACGCTGAAGGATGATGAACACTCCCACAACCAGCAGAGAGAGGCCGTGTGTGTACGCATTTTTCCATACGAGCAGATATCTGCGCGTGTGTGTTTGTTTGTGTAAAATACGACCACAATAACATTTGCTAATGTGAACACACAGACCCAGCCTCGGCTCGGAGCAGACTCATTCTTCTTGTGTGTTTTTTCAGGTCACCATTATGAATATTAAAGCTGAAAAGGTTTAAGCTCCAAAGCAGTGTGTGTGTGTGTGTGTTTGTGTGTATACAGTAACTCTGCTCATATATTATACAACCACATGCATGCTTGTGTGTGTGTGTGTGTGTGTGACCTTTTGCTTGGACTGGCCATCTCTCTCTTACCCCCGAAGTAGGACCCGTCAGACAGCTTGGTCTCCTTGTTGCCCTTGGTCAGCACACTGACCACGCCATGCTGGATGAAGTACATCTTCTTGCCGATAGTGCCCTCCCGGATGATGTAATCTCCCGGCTGGAACACCTCGAAGCGGAGCTTGGTCAGCATGGAGGTCACAAAGTTGGGGTCAGCGTTGGCGAACAGCGGCATAGATGCCACCAGCTTCCGACAGTTGAAATTAATGATTTCCTAAAAATGCAAACAAAAAAACGAGGGTGAGTGTGTGAGCGAGTAAGAGAGCAAGAAAGATGGGGTGGGTGGGGTGGAGAAGGTGAGGGAGAGATGGAAAGAGAGAGGGAGAGAGAAAGAGAGCTGGGGGATAGGGAGAGAGAGAGGGGATGGCAGAGAGGGGGAGGGAGAGATGGAAAGAGAGAGGGGGAGAGAGAGAGAGAGAGAGGGGAGCAGGTGCTAAGGGCTTAGGTAATGCAAACACACACATACACTTGCCAACACGTGCAGACATATTCAAACACACAAAACCCACACCCCATTACAGTATATACACATGCACACCTGCCCCCCAAATCGCACACAAACACACACACACACACTCTTACTTCTCGTAGCGGTTCATTGAGCTCCCCCAGAATGCTCTCCTCGTCAAACATTTTGCCTTGGTAACGATGCTCATAGTAGTCGTGGATCCTCTGCCTCATGTCGGCTGGCAACTTGTGGAAAGACATGTACTGCTCCACTTGTTTGTACTGCAGGGACACATGGGCACACACAGAGAGACAAAACAAGGTTATCTCAGGCAAGCCTTGTCGAAGGTCATTGAGTCATACTAACAAAGACAGGGCACAGGAGTCAAATGGTTGGTTATAAAACATGACACAGCAAATCTACAGGACAGAAAAACACTCTGAATCTGTAGCTCATCCTCTCCAGAAATCTATGACGAGTATCAAGGGATTGAAAACATTCGTTTTGAATGAATCATTTAGACTGAATAATTCAAACCTAATCATGCGGGTTGACTGGTTCAGCAGGTAGAAAGACAAAAAGCTCGAAAGAAAGAGAAGATGGAAGACAGAGAGAAGAAGAAAAGTTTCCTAATAGGGGCCGATTCACCAAAGTTTTAATGAAGGGCTCCACTGGGGGAGCCAGGATGAGGGAGCACATTCTGAGCACGCCTCGAAACACACTGTGTGCAAACGCCGAGAGAAAAAGGATGGAGAGGGAGAGAGAAAGGGAGCGAGAGAGCGAGTGCGAGAGAGTGAAATAGAGACAGAGCATGAAAGCAGGGCAGAGAGAGAGAAAGAGAGAGACAGAGTGGAAAAGACAGAAAGAGAGAGAAAGAGACAGAGTGGGAAAGACAGAAAGAGAGAGAGAGAGACAGTGTGAAAGACAGAAAGAAAGAGAGCGGGAAAGACAGAACGAGAGAGAGACAGAGTGGGAAAGACAGAACGAGAGAGAGAGAGACAGAGTGGGAAAGACAGAACGAGAGAGAACAGAGCCAACAAGGAAACAACAGAAAGGGAGATGAATGACAAAAATGTCAATACATGATGCTAGTGATGCTGATTGTGTGTGTGTGTGTGCGCTGTGTGTGCTGTGCGTATGCGTAGTGCGATCAAGGTGTTCCAACAAAAGCCCTGTGGCGTCTAAGCTTGATGTCTACTATTACGAGACTTTACAAAGGCTTGATAGAACAGCCTGATCGACACCATGGAGGTGTGATGTGGTGGCCGCCTCTGTGTGTGTGTTTGTGCATGCGTGTGTATGTGTGTGTGTTTGTGCATGCGTGTGTATGTGTGTGTGTTTGTGCATGCGTGTGTATGTGTGTGTGTTTGTGCATGCGTGTGTATGTGTGTGTGTTTGTGCATGCGTGTGTATGTGTGTGGGATCAGAATGAGATCAGGCTGTGTGATTCTAAAAACCTTGAGACAGATCAAAGCACATAGAAGCTGCATTTACACATAGAACAAATGTGACCTTCCAAACATACAACACCCCACACCCAGAATGCATACTAACTGAGTCAGTGGCTCCGGCCCTGGTGAGTCACACTTTGATCATCACTGACCCAGTCTGCATACATGCATATTCTAACAGATCATTGACCTCAAACGTCTCCTTCCCTATCTGGCCTTGGGTCATTGTGTATTAAGGAGCTCATAATTTAGGCCAATTATATGTTCAGGATGACAACAAAGTGAAAGGGAGGGTTCACCTGAGATTCATCTCTGTCATAATGAGCAAGGGGGGAGGGGGGGGATGTACGACAGCCACCACACACGGAAACACACGCACACACACGCCTTGTCTGTGGTCTGCAGCCACGGACCCACTGGGAGACCTGCTCGCCCTGGGGAGAAGGCTGCATGAGACTGGGAACTGGCTGCATCCCTGAGGGCCACAACACTGTGATGAGGTGCCTGCAGGAGAGCCAGAGGGCCCTTCGACTCGTACGCACACACACACGCGCACCCGCACACGCACGCGCGCACACACACACACACGCAGGCACACACACACACGCACACACACACGCTGGAGGAGGGCCTGTCCAGTCGGAGTGGGTCACTCAATACGAGAGCCGGGAAAACCGCTGCTGCTGCTGACGCACACACACACGTCAAGACAAGGGGTGGGGGGGGGGGGGGGGGGGAGGAGATAGGGAGGAGGGTAGAAGGAAGGATCTAGAAAGAGGGTCTAGATGGAGCCAGGAGGATGGATGGGCAGAGGGACGTGGCCACGTCATCAAATAACCCTTCTGGCCAGGTATCCCCCCAGCAGCTCCTTATCCCCCTCTCTTTCTCACCAGCTCAGCCTCTCGCTTCCATTTACACACACACACAGCCCCACACGCAGCCACACACACCCTCCCTCCCTTCATCTTGGTCTCCTTCCTCCTTCTGCCTCGGTCTGTGTCCTCCTCCTTCCCCGTCTCCCTCTTCCTCTCACGCTCCTTCTCCCTGGCCTTCTGTCAGAAGTGGCACTTCTGACCTCCAGCCTTTCCTTTCTCTGCCTCTATCCAGCTCCTCCTCCGGAATTAGCCCAGCCTCTGTCCATCTGTCTCCGAGCAGGCCCCTGAACCTCCTCCTCATCCCTTCATCCCTTCATCCCAGAATGACCAGAGCATAGCGGAGGTGGGGATGAGAGTGTGGTTCAGGCCACATATTTCTGTCCGAACCCGACCCGAGACCTATTCAGGACGCACACACGCACATACATGCACAAGCAGGGATTGATTAGACCTCACGCCCCCTTCTTCCCTCCATCTGTCCTCGCTGTATTAAGGTACTGTGCAGGACACTTTGATTCACACATTGTCCTCCATGATGCATATACATAAAAAAAAGCCAGGATTAATAATGGCAAGATCTTTGATGGAAATCAATGTTGAATCTACAAAAGTAATTGAGAGGACTCCAAAAAGAAAGAGTGAGCCGGAAAAAAAGAGATGAAAAGATGTTCATTCCCAAGGCATCTGAGAGAAGAATTATAAGCCCTTGCCATGTGCTAAGCATTTGAATCTGTTATTAAGAAGTCTATTCAAATGAAATCCCCTGGCATACATTTACTGATTTGAGGATGAATCACAGAATGAGCCACTGTTCTTCCCTTCCAGAAGATGAGCTCTTTCACAGAAACACCTCTGTCAGCTCTGTCTCCCACCTCATTGGCTGAACACCACATTCACATTCACACACACACACACACACACACACACATACACACACACACACACACACTCCGCCTGTAGTCATGTGACACATAAAGTATTAGCCTGGCGGGCAGAGTCCTGACTGTAAACATAATATCAACATAAAATCAATATCCATTTCCGTTGGTATTTGATTAAGTTGTCAACAAACCTGCATTAAACTCGAAATCACTCAAGCTTAGAAATCCTGACATTGCTTTTGGAATGAAATCTTCATTGAATAACGGTGTAAATTATAGGCATGAGTTATGGAGAGACTGCAAATGAGGTGAACATGTAGAATAGTGTGGTTTAACCTTGAGCACAGAGTTCATTATGTCTAGAGCTATGTGTCATTTACTTGTAACATACAGCTGGCCTTCAAACCAATCTTCAAACAGCCCTTCCCTGTCTGACCCCAGAAACACAGCCTCTGCATGATCTGTCCATTTATCCCCAGCTTTATTTAGAGTTACAATGAGATTCCTCCTTTGCACGGAAGCGCATAAGCCTAAGTGAACAATCGGCAAGCTTTGAATATAATGCTCGGCTGTTTACTGTCGTCACTATTAGAGCCTCACTCGAAAGATTTCTTGTTTTCTCAAGGACGGCTGAGACCAGAGTGAAGGAGCTATACTACCGGCACACAGCGCTACACGAATCACAGAGGGACCGGTCTCTCCTGATGATGTGATTGGCTGATAACATCCTCTCCAGTGACAGGATATTACTGTAAGGTATTCTCGTCCAGCATTAAGGCCCTGTCTGGTTACAACAGCACTGTGGTGAATGGTAGGGGACAGAATTAGCAAGACTGATAGTGTTGGTTGGTCTGATCATAATCAGTTTAGCTCTAGCATGTTGGAGTGCTGGTAGGGGGGACCATGACCCATGAGCCCCCCTCTTCACCCCCCCCCCCCCGTCCCGTCCCCCCAAGGCCGCCTCACCAAACCCCCCTGGTGTCTGAACGCTTTATTTAGATGATGCTCTTGTCACCTCTGAATCGCTCCCTCCTCCCCTCTCCTTCTCTCTCTCTTTCTCTCTCTCCACACAGTAACCACACTGCTGTGTTTTGGTTTCGTTTTTTTTGTTGCCACTCTATTTTTCTCTCTCTCAAGCCCCCTCTCATATGGTCCCCAATCCCTCCAGTTATATTCTCCTCATCCATCCCCTCATCCCTCTCCCTCCCTCCCTCCTCTTTTACTATCCTAGAGGATGCACATTTTTTAACCAAATAAAACATGAATAATTTATTTCCCAGAAGAGATGTCAGCCACTTAATTATCATTCTTAAACATTTATTTTCCCTACCCTCTCTCCTCTTCATGTTTCTTCCCCCCTCTCTCTCTCTCTCTCTCTCTCTCTCTCTCTCTCTCTCTCTCTCTCTCTCTCTCTCTCTCTCTCTCTCTCCCCTCTCTCTTTCTTTCTCTCTCTCTCTCTCTCTCTCTCTCTCTCTCTCTCTCTCTCTCTCTCTCTCTCTCTCTCTCTCTCTCTCTCTCTCTCTCTCTCTCAGTCACTCTCTCTCTCTGTCCTTCTGTTGGTAGGATTTGTGATACACATGTTGATAAATAAAGCCTTCGAAATTGCACTTGTCACACAAAGGATGTACACGATCACATAATAATACATTTGACCCAAATTAAGATCATGGATGAACACCAATTATTACTTATATCTAAATGCTATGTGTTTGTGCGTCTGTGTGCATATGTGTCAGTCTGTGTGTGTAGGTGTGTGTGTGTGTCCGTGTGTGTGTGTGTTGCAGAAGAGGATTTCCCAACTCACAAGGGGATGCTCCCCTCATTGTGGTGTGAAGGTGGGCTATAAGGCTTGGGCACTGACAGCCATATTGGAAGACTGTGGTCTCTGTTGTCTCGATTGTCACCGTGAAGCAGGCTGTGAGGAAGGATAAGCTCTGCTACTGGGAGTCAGGTGGCTGAGAGGTGAGGGAGCCGGGCTAGTAATCAGAAGGTTGCCAGTTCGATTCCTGGCTGTGCCAAATGACGTTGTGTCCTTGGGCAAGGCACTTCACCCTGCTTTCCTCGGAGGGAATGTCCCTGTACTTACTGTAAGTCGCTCTGGATAAGAGCATCTGCTAAATGACTTAATGTAATGTACTGGTTCCACTCATTTGGGATCCTGACCAATAAGGGTGTGTCCTTTTCTGAGAGCCAATCATACTAATCAAGAAGGCCACGCTCACTTGTGCTAGGCAGTTTTCCCCCCAAAAAAGCACCCATGGCCCATTCCATGTCCAGCCAATCAAAACAGGCCACAACCAAGCCAAGAAAAAGAAGGAAGTGAACTTCCAAGCAACCACCGGATCCAACACCCCATACATCTCTGTTGAAACTGCAATGTGACATGACACAGGCTACAGCTAAGTGATCAAAACGTGTTGTGATGTGGGGGCTCTGTGAGGGTGGGGGGGGGTCAAAAAAGAGCATTGACTCAGCAGCTGAAGCGAGAGAGGGAGGGAGAGAAAGAGAGAGAGAAAGAGAGAGAGAGGGAGAGCGGGAGAAAAAGAGAGAGAGAAAGAGAGAAAGGGAGAGAGAAAGAGAGAGAAAAACAGAGAAAGGGAGAGAAAGACAGAAAGAGAGAAAAAGAAAGAGCTCCAGAAGGCAAAAAAGGGAATCTAACACCCTTCAGATTAACGCCATCAGTCGAGCCCTTGGGTAATGATAAGGGCTTCCAGCTCTGACGAGGGAGGCTAGGAGGAGTCCAGAAAGTCTAAAGCAGATCAACTTGTCCACAGCAGAGCCCTCTCTGTGCCTGGCTTGATAGTAAGGGAAGCACTCAACTGTCCTCTTCAACTCCCCAAACAGCACTACAGCAAGAAGCTGCTCTCTCTCTCTGAAAGAGAGCAGATCGCCTGAGCAGGGTGAATACATGGGGAAGAACAATGATGTGGGTTTTGGTGATGAAAGGGGCAACGGCAAGGGTCCCAAAAGTATTACCGCCAAGGGGCAATCAGGTTGGTGTGTGGGGGGGGGAAGGGGGGGGGGAGGGGGACATTAATCATTCCCCAAAGAGCCACTGCTTAACTGCCAAGTGTTAATTAGAGATTAGTGCGTGTGTGTGTGCTAGCAATTGTGTGCATGCGTGTGTGTCATTCCCTGAAGCCATTTTGGGGCTGGCATGTCACAACATGCAGCTTTACCAACAAGCCCCTCCACCACCACCCCTTTGGCAGTTTCATCACTCATCACCGCCTGGAACACTCAGCATGCAACACACAGAATGCGTTCCAAGCGAAAACTTGCTGGAACACCATTTGCAACAGCGACATTTGCAACAGCGACATTTGCTCCGCCCATCCCAGGCGTTGGTGTGGTGTGGCCGGTTGTTCCCATGGTCACATTGTGGCTACTTTCAGTTGAGTTGGACAGTAAAGCATGAGCTGCCAAAACCGCAATGCAGAGATGTGTAGATGGAATTTCAAATGACAGATGCATTTGTTTTGCATTTAGTCCATCAAAACACAGTAGTTTAATATGGCAGGCATGGAGGGAGACAAGCAGGGAGGCATGCTGGCTGGGAGGCAGGCATGGAGGCAGGCCGAGAGGCGGGCAGGCAGCGAGACAAGCATTGAGGCAGACTGGGAGGCAGGCGGGGAGGCAGGCAGGCTGAGAGGTAGGCATGGAGGCAGGCAGGAGGGCAGGCAGGCAGACACACGGCTGTACTTCCTCTGTGCCCCCAATCTGGGGAGATATAATTCGCTTTGTGCAATACAGGTCTTAACTTGCTTGGGAACAAGATGGAGGAATCCACCAGGGAAATAGGTGGATCTCTCCTCCAACACACACCTTCAGCTACTGTACTGCAGACACGTGCAACAGTACCAAGGGGTTGCTGTGTGTGTGTGTGTGTGTGTGGAGGGGGGGGGGGAGTGTGGAAAATGGAACAGATGAGGAGGAGTGAGGCCGGGTATAATCTTACGCACATGTTTCATCTGTGTTGGGAGTGGTGTGTGTGTGTGTATGTGTGTGTGGTGGTAGGTGGGGGGGGTTGCTTAAGGATACACAGAGTGTGACACAGCACCTGGTATGTATAGACACACGCATCGCCCCTTCGGGCAGTGCTGAAAACGTGGGTTGTCACAACGCAATGAAAGAATCAGGTCAGAGAGAGAGATGTAGCGTCTCTCCATTAACACGCACGCTTGTTGCCCTCTCTACCGTAACCATTAGCTTTTGACATATTGCTCAGATGATAAATACAACCATATATTTACACAAATCACTTCCCAACCTAGTTCAAAACCAGATCTTATACGGAATGATTTTTTTTTTTAAAGAGGGTCAAATAAACGTTCTGGATCCCTGGCATGTCACCCCGGGTCACGGTTCAACCATGTCTGTATTTGGAGGTCGCCTCTCCACTCTGTGGTACAACGATCACAGATCCTCACTTCCTTTAAGAGCTCTCTGAAGCCCCGTCGCCAGCTTCTGACAGGCTGAGCGTTTATCACACGGAGCCACATTGTAATAGAATTCTCTATTCACAGCCGATTAGGCTCAGGCTTTCTGATGATCATTTTTGTGCCGTCTTTGTGAGCACTGCAAACATTTTTTTCCCTCCCTCCTCCCTTTTCTCCACGCTGCGCAGGCTTTTTAACTTTCTTCACAGAATTTCTATCTCTCTCTGTCTCTCAGTCTCTCACGCTTTTCTTTCTCTCTCTATTCTTTCATCATCTCTACATCTCTGCCCAGAGGGGATAGACTCAGTCTGTTTTGCGTCCAAGTTTAACTGTCACCCGTATGTCCCCTCCACACTGTCATCCTGCCACTCTGCCACATGGCCCCTTACATACCTCCATCCCTCCTTTCCTTCCCCACCCTGTTTTAGCCACGTCGACATACCCAGGCTGTTTCCGCAGCTAGCTCGCTAGCTTCACGGCTCATTTCCGGCAAATGAAGTAGCAGGGGGCTGAGTCTCATCTGAGCCCGCGGGAAAGAGTAGTTAAGGGGGCAGATAAATGTGGCATGTTGCTGCTCGGTTCCCTGCTCTCTCCCTCTGCTTTCTCCCTCTGCTCTCTCCCTCTGCTCTCTCCCTCTGCCCTGTCCGCATTTATATAGCAAGCTAGCCAGGCCCGTCTTAGACAGAGGGCCCTAAACTCACTAAATTATCGTTGTCATTTGTGTCATGTGTGAGTGGGATATGTGTGTGTGTGAGAGAGAGAGAGAGAGAGAGAGAGAGAGAGAGAGAGAGAGAGAGAGAGAGAGAGAGAGAGAGAGAGAGAGAGAGAGAGAGAGAGAGAGAGAGAGAGAGAGAAAAAGGGAGCAAAAAGAGAGAAAAAGGGAGCAAAAAGAGAGAAAAAGAGAGAGAGAGAGAACAAGGTGCATATGTGTGGGATTTGTGTGAGAGAGAACATATAGACCCATGAGGGAGGCTGGCAAGTAACAAAGGCCGAGTGGAACACTGCTCTTCACATGCAGCTAAGCTCAGAACATCCTCCATGAGAGACGAGAAGAGACTCGTCGTGCTGAGAGGATCAATCCCAATGAACCAATCCCATGAAAAGACAAAACTGGCAACCGCATACAGGCTGAATCAACTTTCTGGAGAGGAGTCAAGGAGAGGAAGTGTCTAGTATCGGTCCAGTCCTTGTTTGAGTTGGTGGAGGTATCTAAAGCTAGCTAGCTCCAGACTGGACCAAGAATCATTGAAGCACTTATGAGTGAGAGAGAGAGAGAGAGAGAGAGAGACAGAGAGAGAGAGAGAGAGAGAGAGAGAGAGAGAGAGAGAGAGAGAGAGAGAGAGAGAGAGAGAGAGAGAGAGAGAGAGAGAGAGAGAGAGAGAGAGAGAGAGAGAGAGAAGAAAACCAACACACTTAAATATTAATTGGAATCTATCTAATCATCCAAGCAGCTATGTGAAGTGTGGCGAGTGTGGAGTGTGTGTGTGGGAGAGTAGGAGATAGAGAGAGAGTGGGAAAGAGAAATAAGAAGAGAGAGGTTGTGTTTTGTTTCGAAGGCTTCTAGGCATGGAGAGACAGCGACCTCAGCCCAGGAAAGTGTCAGGGAAGGGCATGGCCCGGGGAGGGTGTCGGGACCCCAGACGCCGCTGTCGTGCGTTTTGATTGGAGGAGGGCCAGCTGTTCTGCCTGCTCAGCTGTGGTTTACCTCAAAGCAGACTAGACTGTGGGCTGGGGGCCAGGCGTGCGCTGGGTTGAGAGGCAGTCTGCTCTCCCACGAGTTAAACAGCAACTCAGCACTTTGCATCAATAGTCATATTGTCAATACAGTCATTTCTACTTCCCTTCTCACTTGGATTTCCTTTTTCCTCCTTTGTATTTCTTTTTCATCCCTCCTTTTTCATTTCTCCCGCCTCGCTCGCTCTCCCTCTCAACGCCTCCCCGCTTCTAAAAGGGGGGGATAGCTTTGTCGGGACACACACTCGCACGCGTGTGGCGTGTCAACAAACAGACAGACTGGGGCTGAAACACCGACGCACACACACACACGCGCACAGGCTCTCTGGAGGAGGACTGGCGCAGAGCAGCTGATCTACAGCGGCCTCTCTCCACCTGTCTTCCATTACCCCCTCTATCCCTCTCCTCTCTTTCTCCATCTCTCTCTCCTCTCGCTCCAATCTCCCCTGCCCTCCCCATTCCCGTCTCAATCTCCATCTCTGGGTGGGAGTCTATTTCCAGCCTCTCTCGCCCTCGGTCCCTCTCCACAGGGTCTCCCTCCCTCTCTCCCTCCACCCCTCCCTCCACCCCTCCCTCCATCCGTCCTTCCGTCCGTGCATCCCTCCCTCTGTTTCTCATACTACAGACGGTGGGCCATGTGGCATCCTGGACGCTCAGCTCATTATCACCCACAATGGGCACACCAAGAGACGGGCATCGCAGAGCAAGCCTGGGAACGTCCTGACCAGCTGCCAGTGCCTTGCCATGCAGAGCCAGGAGGCAGGAGCCTGGGTCCGGAGGGTCCGGAGGGGGCCAGAGGGGCCATGGGGCGCCCTGAGGGCAGGGGCCAGTATCTACCACGACCACACAGCTCCAGGACACTCAGCCAAACACACACACACACAGCAGCTTAGAGATGCGAGAAGAGCAGCGAAGAGGAGAAGAGAGGCTCCCCCTCTGTTCAGCAGCCATTTTGACTCACCTTCTCCTGGTACTGTCTCCGGGAAGAGTCCAGTGATTGGATGAGCGCCGTGGCATGCCCCACAAACATGGCGTAGCAAGTGGCGCCCACGATCATGCTGAGAATGGTGAGCCATACGTCCGTCATGCCCACCGGAGGATACATGCCGTACCCAATACACAGCATGTGGCTCATGGCTTTGAAGAGGGCGTACGAGTACTGCTGTCCCCAAGTATCGTTCTGGGAGAGAGAGGCAAAGAGAGGGGGAGAGGTGGAGAGGGGTGAGTGAGTTGAGAGAGAAACATGAAGAGGTGGATATGCTAGCTCTAGTTCCATGTAGCTAACACGAATCGCAACACGTGTAACGACACTCATCTGGACTGGATCCTCTTAAGCACGCTGATGACAATCAGACAGAATCTTGAGAGAGAGCGAGAGAGAGAGAGAGAGAGAGAGAGAGAGAGAGAGAGAGAGAGAGAGAGAGAGAGAGAGAGAATGAACCAGTGGATGATTGAGTGGATAGGTAGTACCTGGCACAAGAGGCCTGCAAGTCAAAAAAATAGGGCAGCTATTTAGAAAAATGAGAGTTTTCTCGTTTGTGGATAAATTGCCCCTTCCCTTTGTATCCCTGTGGTCGTCCACGCCAAATCAATATCAGGCCTCACCTGAGGTGACAGGTCCAAATTGCTTTCAAACTCATTTCACTCACAGGGGTGGGGGGTGAGGATGGGGTAGTGGAATGGGGGTTCGATGGGTGGGGGGTACCTGAAGAGATAGCAACGTTATTAGTGTTCCCTAAAAAAGAAAAAAGGTAAGGAAGGATGACCCAGTAAGATAAGAGGGCGGGACGAGGATACTGTACGAGGAGAGACAAGACGCCAGCTCTGAGGGTTCCTGGAGGGGGGAGCGAGCCAGCGTAGCGTGAAGGAAGCGTACAAGCTAGAGAACACCGTCTTTCTGTACCTGACAATATTAAAAAAGACGGTCAGACTGTGTGTCTGTCTACAGTAGCTAACTGTCTGTCAGAGAGATAGTCAGTCCCAGAGGGTGCTGGTTTGCCACGCAACATATACTTGCTAGTATATGTTGTACTACAGCGCATTCCACTAAGTAATGGGATTAATTGACCAATGGGAGTCAGATGACTGAGCGGTGAGGGAGTCGGGCTAGTAATCTGAAGGTTGCCAGTTCGATTCCCGGCCGTGTCAATTGACGTTGTGTCCTTGGGCAAGGCACTTCACCCTACTTGCTTCGGGGGGAATGTCCCTGTACTTACTGTAAGTCGCTCTGGATAAGAGCGTCATGTAAATGTAAATGTTTACTGGGGCCAGAGCAAAACAAAGTGCATTCTGATGGTAATGGAATAGAGAGCTACATGCAGCACAGGGTCTAAACTTAGTGGAATTGATGTATGCGTGGGTAATGTTGGGTGGGTATACGTGTGGTCCTTGCAGCAGTGTAGGGTTGTGTATCTGCAGTAGGGTTGGATCACAGTGATCGGTCGGACCCAAATTGGCACAGCGCAGGGGGAACCATGGCACAGGTTCTTGGATGATGCTATCACTGGCTGCTGCCTTTAAAGGTCTAATTAGAATTTAATGTGATTGTGTGTGTGTGTGTGTGCTTGTTTGTGTGTATCTTATGAGTGCCTGGGCTTGTGTTTTGGTGCTTGTTTATTTGCGTCTGTGCTTGTGTTCTGGTGCTTGTTCATGTGCAAGAGTGTGTGTGTGTGTGTGTGTCATTGACAGAATTTTCAAAAGTCCACCAATAATCCTCTTTGAGGGTTGCAAGTTGCCATGAGCTCACACAACAAATCCTATAGGAATAATAAATCAGCTCTTTCTTTATCTCAATTTCTCTTTCTCCTCCTTCCTGTTTTCTATATCTCAAAAAGTGTCTGCCTCCTTGAATCAAGTCAGGACACTGTCCACTGTCCTCAACTGACCAACCCACCTCCACTGTGGATTCAGGGTCCCACTTCAGGTGGGGCACTGTGAGATTATATAACCCCAGAGAGAACTCCCTGGGGGGGGGGCCCCTCCATCTCCTCTCCCTGGGCCTCCAATCACGACCGCCCCCACTAACACTGTTCTGGAATTACTGTAATACAGGGCATGAGAGCTCACTTGAGAAGGTGTTATCACTTGACCATCATTGGAGAAGGGGGTGGTGTGGTTTGTGTTGTGCATGTGTGTGTGTGTGTGTGTGTGTGTGAAGGAGGGATGGTGGGGTTGTGGATAGAGGCTAAGGCTCTTTGTCTTTTGCAGAAAACTTTATTTCATGTGAGGTCCTAGCAACTTTGACCCTCAAAATTGAGAAGACCAATAGGATGCCTGGAGGCTCAGAATAGAAAAAGATGGAAAATTGAATAAATAAAGAAAATACAAAAAGGAAGTGGCAAGGGTGGACTATGGGAATAAAAAGAATAAAACATATTTGAGTGAGAGGAATGCAAACGGCCCTTTCTCCCATGATGCTTTGGGGCTTAGTACAGTAATTACAGCATCAGGGAGATGAGATAAGACAGAGGAGAGGAGTAATCTGATTCAGACAGAGAGAGAGAGAGAGAGAGAGAGAGAGAGAGAGAGAGAGAGAGAGAGAGAGAGAGAGAGAGAGAGAGAGAGAGAGAGAGAGAGAGAGAGAGAGAGGGAGAGAGAACACAGGCACAGAGAGGACCACGTACCACCATCTTGTTTTTGGACACCCAGCAGTCAGCAGGGAAGTCTTGCAGCATGGGCACCAAGAACTGCAGACAGCCATCCCAGTGACACAGCAGCAGCATCATACCAATCAGGTTGACGATCCTCACCATGGCACTGGCCAGGTCATAGGTCATGTGGAATATCTGAGGAAGAAGCACACAACTTTGTCATGATGTAAATTTATAATATATACGAGATATAATCGATTAACCTCTGGCAGGTTATTTCAGCTAGAAATAACAGTCTTCTAACCACAGTAATGTTATTGTAAGGCTGTCCCAGATGGATCCAAGCGCAGAGCGCACATTTATTAGAATGGTCGGACAGGCAAAGATCGGTACGTGCTGTGTGAGGAGGGGCCCACGGCGCAGCATGTTCAAATCGACGCTGGTTCAGAGCCAAGAGTCAGAAGAGGACTCCGATTCTCAGGTCCCATTAGAATCAGACACACCGACACATAGACTGACCAAACCTTTTAACTGCTCTCTGCTTTCGAAGAAAGATCATTTCCCCAAAGACCCACCTCTCACCTTGTTCCCTGAATTCTCCGTCTCCACTCTTCAGCTGGAGGAACAAGGTCACAGAGGCTTTGCAGCGCTGCAGTCGTAACTGCGCTGAGTCTGTCTGCGTTTAATCTCAACTTTGTTGCGGGCCACCATGTTCTCAGCATGCTGTAGGGGTCTGGGCTGCTATGGAACCGATGTGGCATGTTACGCAATAGCCATGAACCTATACAGATGTTACCAATGGGTCTGGGTTTGATCAAGTCGTGCAAAGCTAAGTGGAGAGGGGTGGGGAACGGGGGAAGGGGCACCTGGGACATCAGCTTTATCTATCAGAAAGATTTAACACTGAATCACTGTAAGCAACCACTTAGATAACCACAATAATGGTAAAAGGATAAGAGCCTTGGCCCTGACTGTGTGTATGTGTGTGTGGTTGTATGTGTTTATTTACACGCGTGTGTGAGTAAGGGGCGGTGGGGTTTGTTAATCCTCATGATAAATATACTCATAAGAAGCTGGAGGATGTCTTTGCTGGTGTGAATTTTTAATGCCCTCAACAATTTAAAGCCACTTAATCCCATTGAGTGGCACGGTGTGCACTGTTAACTGCTCTTCTCCTTATTAAAAGCCACTCAGCCCAGTTTAAAAGCTTACGGTTCTGAGAGGGATATTCCATCTCTCCCCTTTTGTTGTTCAGCCATGGAAAGAACAGGAAGATAGACAGACAGGCCATACACACAGAGAACCCACACCTACGCACACTATTTGCATCACCGCAATTACAACACACTCACTCTCACACACAGACCTTCAGTCAGACTCTCCTTCCTGACGCATACAGTAATCAGCATTACCTACGAAAGAATTGTGCTTGTTCATTTGACTGTTGGACGTTTCTGAGTGTCTGTGTGTGTGTTTCTGTGTGTGTGTGTTTGGTTGTGTGTGTGTAGAAGGGCAGGGTGACAGACTGGCAGGAACACCTCTGTTAGCTGCCATCCTTCTGATGTCTCTGGCACGTCGGTGTGGGTGCTGCAGTGCCACTCGATCACTGTGCCACCCAGTCACAGTGCCACCCAGTCACAGGGATATCTAGTCACAGTGCCACCTAGTCACAGTGCCACCCAGTCACAGGGCCAACTAGTCACAGTGCCACCCAGTCACAGTGTCACCCAGTCACTGTGCCACCTAGTCACAGGGCCACCCAGTCACTGTGCCACCTAGTCACAGGGCCACCCAGTCACAGTGCCACCTAGTCACAGTGTCACCCAGTCACTGTGCCACCCAGTCACAGGGCCACCCAGTCACAGGGACACCTAGTCACAGGGCCACCCAGTCACAGTGCCACCCAGTCACAGTGCCACCCAGTCACAGGGCCAACTAGTCACAGGGCCACCCAGTCACAGTGCCACCCAGTCACAGGGCCACCCAGTCACAGTGCCACCCAGTCACAGTGCCACCCAGTCACAGGGCCAACTAGTCACAGGGCCACCCAGTCACAGGGCCAACTAGTCACAGGGCCACCCAGTCACAGTGCCACCCAGTCACAGGGCCACCCAGTCACAGGGCCACCCAGTCACTGTGACACCTAGTCACAGTGTCACCCAGTCACTGTGCCACCCAGTCACAGTGCCACCTAGTAACATCCACTCCGTCTTGTCAGGAGGGTGCCAAAAGCATGCCCAGGACCAATACTTTGTTCTGGATTCAGAGTCAATCTCCTTGTGCTATTTCTCTCTCTTTACTATTTTCTGTCTCTTCTCTCTCTTTCTCTTTTTCCATCTCTCTTGTACTCCCATGTCTCTTGTTCAGAGCCTCTTTCGCCCAAGGCACATTTACATCATCTGTGCCAAGTCATTCGCCCGGCTGCGCCTTCCTCACTCAATCTACACGGCCACTCGTGTCCCCTCTCCTCCTCCTCCCCTCCTCCCCTCCTCCCTCCCCACAGCTGCGCTCAACGCCGGGGAGCGATATTTGTTTTTAAGAAGCCTCCATTTTCCCCCTTCAGACACAATAAGGTATGTGTTATCTAATACGAGCCAATAGCTTGTGATGTTGACTCTCCCACCCGGAACTAAATGACATTCCATAACATTAAAGAGCTGTAAAATCACTCTGTGGCTCAATGAATAAATCATGAAGGGTCCCATACTGTCTCCATGCACATTGAGATTGATATTTCTTCCTCAATTTGTGAAATTGTATTTCCGAGGCAGCAGAGGGTAAGCGTTATCGTACCCAGGGTGCAGGGCTTGGCTTTGCTCAGCGATAGCCTGATAGGTGATGCATTCAAATGTGGCAATTTTCTCCTGATTAAAAATGGATTGAGGTATAAAATATACAGAATATACAGCTCACAGTGTCTGAGTGCAAAATTTGAATTAATTATCAGTTTACATTTCCCATGAGTGTTTTTTATGTAATTAACATGCTAATATTCCACTTGGCCCTTGGGCTAAACGCACAAGGCAAACTAATCATTTGACAAGCTATGTGAAAACAAAGATTTATTATAAAAAAGCCAATTGCTTTTCTGGTGGTTAAGACATTGTAGAGACTCTCCATGAGTAAGACTCTATCCACAGCTAAACACACGAACACTCAAAGAGGGAACTCATATGACTTTGTTTAAGTAAATGAGGCAATGTCCCAAAGTCAGAAAAGAGTTAACAGGTCATGTCCAAAACCAGTCCTTAAGGCTGTAACTCCTCAAAAAACAAATCTGGCCTCAATCAGCTTCCTGAACTTTTCTTACTGTTGGTTGGAGGTGCCCTATCCTGAATAATGCCATGCAAATCTCCACCTAGAGCTGGAGCAGTGTTTCAAACACTGGGGTTGAGGGAGGAGAGACGTCCCTCCTATCTCCCCTCTCAGCTTCACAGTCAATTCAAATCAACTCCTGCTGAGGCAGAGAGGACTGTCTTTCAATTACCCCAAACCGCTCCAGCTAAATGGGAACAGTCTGTTCTGATACAGGGTTATTAAAGGGTCATTATTTTGGAGCTGAGGAATGCATCTCTCTCTTCCTCTGACTCCAGGATTCTCCTTAGGTTTCTCTCTCTCTCTCTGTTTTTTGTTTTACAGAAGATCTCTGAATGCTGGAATGCAGGACAGAGAGGATAATCTCATTTTTATGACACATACACACACTCACACGTATTGCTGGGCCCACTGCATTGCAGAGTACACTGCATTGCATTAAGGATGATGGATTTCCAGTCTCCTGCTTTTAATTGATAGGACCATGCAGTGATCCTGACACCATTACTATCACAGCAAACAACAGGCCAATGATTGATAGAGGCACACAGACACTCCGCAAAGGTATCTTAAGGGCAGGGTCTCTCACAATGACAGTCAGGATAACCTCAGCACTGCTGTAAGTGCTTGTGCGTGCTTGAGTGTGCTTGTGTGTGTGTGTGTGTGTGTGAGAGTGTATGCGTGCATGTGTGTTTCATTCACACACACACACACACACACACACACACACACACACACACACACAGGTTGGGGTACTTATTCATGGCTCACATTTTAAATAGAGCTCATTCACCTGCATAGTATTAATAGACAAGCTATTAGGCAAAAACTGTGTGCATGAGATATGAATTTATTGACCTGTTTTGGAAGTGTAATGCAATTTACTAATGCTTATGACAATCTATCTTTAAGGACCTGCATTGGACCTCATGAAAATTCGTGATTTCTGTTGGCCTTAAACTGGAAAATGAACACCAAATAAATGTATTCAAATTTAAAGCGAAACAAAGTCAGGCTGTAAAAGGAAACCAACGTCAAGAAACGACATGCTAGGTGAGGAACGATGTGAGGCCATCTGAGCAATGTGGGGACATCAGTCTGTGACAGGAAGCTATCTAGGACAGACAGGAAGTCGGGGAGGCAGCTGCCAAGTCATGGCAGACAGATGGAGGGAGGAGCACGAGGTCCAGGTGAGAGAATAGCTGCATGTATCCCAGAATGGAGAAAGAGGCTGTTCAGACACAGCAGAGGTAGCGCTAGGCTCAGGCATCTGGTGTTTCCTGTCTCCCTCCCTAATGATGATGAATGCTTGGCGTGAAGTGTCGCCGCCAAATCCAAGACGAATCATTCACTCACATTGTTTTCACTGATGCCTCTTTCACAACGCTCTGCGCACCCTCACACCCCCTCTTTTATGATTTTAGTTCAGCCCATGGGACTCCTCAGTGTCTCTCACAATGGGGTCAACACGAGCAATACTAAAACACTAAGATGGGAGGGGGGTTAATGGGTGTCAAGACAACTTCACTTACGCACTCACTCAAACCCACCCACATACACAAGTACACAAGTACTGGCTATAGAACAGATGTAGATTAAAAAGTACCTGTGTGTGTGTGTGTGTGTGTGTGGGGGGGGGGGGGTAGGGGGGTTGTGGGGGTTGAGAGCACACCACAGGAGGACCTATTCCATGACCCATCTAAACCCGACATGGGGGCATGGGAGGGGGGCAAACACTAGGGCTTCCCCCCCACTTAGACCCCTACTGAGCAGCATCGAAAGGGGGGTGAGCAGGATTACACGTTTGGTTGTAATACTCCTTTAAAGGCTCCCTGCGGTGGGTATTAATATCATACAAGGAGCATTCACATTCTTGAGGAGCTGTCAGTGTTGCCGGCAAGCCTCATTGTGCACCCAATAATACCCCATTACCCCATTCTTCTTGCCTTTCTTATCTTTGAAAGAGCAGTCCTTGGCCAAGGTAGCGGGTCGCCAACATGGGGGTCTGATTGGTTGTTTTTTATGCCTTATTTACATAATTTGCCACAATTTATTGGGTGGAAATGAAAGGCGGAAGGCGTCGGCCTGCGGGGGCTAACGTCTTTCACGTTGCAAGCGCTCATCCAAGCGTCCGGGGATTTCTTTTGTGGAGCATTTGCTCGCAACCCCCCCCCCCCCCCCATCTCACGCATCCCTTTATATACACACCTAACCCACACCCTCCGTTCTGCATCGTGCTCTCAGCTTGCTGGGCAGCGACACCATACATCTTCCCCATCCCAGATGCCTTTATTAACAGAGAGGGACTCCCTGCCTGCGACACCATTAACAAACACAGATGGTATTGGGCCCACAGCTTCCAACACTCTGTTCACAAAGCTATATAATTGCCTGGCACACCGCAGTTATCCACCCACTGATACTATGCGAGTTGACCTCTCTTGAAGTGTCTTCTCCTGTAAGGAAATTATAGCTACGCGCTAAGGCAAATATGGTCTAGACGCTGTCTAGCTGCTGTATTTTGGGTGATTATTTTTCTTGCCTAGCCTGGTCTTCACAGTGCCTTAGCGTCCGTCCTAACTACACTGCTTTGTCTGATCACTACATGTGACAGTGATGATGGCATCTGAAATAGGAAGTGGAGGTGGTGTGTATGTGTGTATGTGTGTGTGTGTGCGTGTGAAGGGGGGGAGGTCCTTTTGGGGCATAGTCATTAGTGAATCGGTTTGAGTTTGATTTAATAACATGCTGACTAATTTAATTCAAGTCACTGGTTCTCTGATGGCAGGAGACAAGTCTTATGAGAAGCATATCCGGCCTGGGTCTTTATTTTTATCCCAATGAAATATGACAATGAGAGTAGCTTGGCTGTCAGGGTGACGGGGGTCGACAGGAGAGACGCCGCATGGTAGAACCCCTCTCCCCTCCCTCCCCTCCCGCTTCCTTCTTCACCTCCTCCTCCCCCCTCTGCTCGCCCTCGCCTCCTCCCTCTCTCTATGCCTTTGATGGATATCTGCACACCACTTAGAATGTCCTTATCTGTGACAGGGCTAGCATTGACACGCGGGCACACACGCACACACTCACGCCAGTAGGGGTGCACTCAGCGTGGTCGTTATCTCACTGGTAAACACAGTGGCTCGGGCATCGCTTCTGTCTCGTTATATGGGTCGTCGCAGTCCCGTCGTGTCACAAAGGTATGTTACACTTTAGAATATCTCTTGAAATGTTCCACTCTACATTTGGGCAACAGAATGAGGGCGACCCTTCACCGCCGATATGTGCTTGAGGGAGTCTTCGGGGGCGGGCTGTCTGTCTGTCTGGGCTGCTGTTGGTGTTGTGTGGCCGGGACTAGGAACCTGGCCTAAAGGAAAGCGTTTAGCTTATGCGCCCTGTGACAGGTGGGAACATGGATTCTTCACTCAGTCGCTCTGGGCTTCACATACAGCCCCCCCCCCCCCCCCCTCACCCCCCCCCCCCACACACACACACACACACCTCCCAGCAACTTCGCTCCCCCCACCACCATCATCAACACCCTCTCTGACAGAGCAGCATGTTTGATGGCATGTTGCACTGCAGCACGATCCAGCATAAGCCACTGCAGGGGTGTGCTATGCTTTGCTACGTCGAGTCCACTGTTCCTCTATATTCTCAACCTACTGGTCTGTGATGCCTGATGAAGGTCACATCACTGTAAAATAGAGCACTGGTTTTAATATGCAAGGCAAGGCAGTGAGCAAGAGCCATTCTCTATTCGATTGGCATAAACAAATAGTTATTTATATACCATATTTCTTCAATTAAACGCTGCAGCGTTTATTACACAATGTTCATTTTTGGTGCAACGTTTATTCGAGGGCGGAATTTATTTGAGGGCGGCGTTTAATCGAAGAAATACGGTAGTTATAACAGTGGTTATTTTATATGACTCTGTATTGCCTCAACTAACACCAGGAAACTCGACTCTGAACTCAGGAATTTCATTAGAGATAGCCTGTCGGGCCGGCTCAACAACACCTTGAATGGCGGTGTGAAAAAAAAACAACAACAAAAAAAACACTGTGTAATTTGAAATGTAGTTGTCAACGGAAAAAGTCTAAAAGTCACTCAGGTGGTGAGATCTCTGCGACAAGTTATTCCGAGATGACAGATGACATTTCTGCAGGGCTGTGTCTGCAGGCCTCCCCCAGCGAGGCAAAGCTGGCCTTTCGCTCTGCCTGCCTAACCAGGCACGCACACACACACGCTCGCACACACACACACGCTCGCACTCACACACGCTCGCACTCACACACACACACTCGCACACACACACGCTCGCACACACACACACACACGCTCGCACTCACACACGCTTGCACTCACACACACAGGCTCTCACTCACACACACACGCTCGCACTCACACACACACACGCTCGCACTCACACGCTCGCACTCACACATGCAAATGGCGCTAACGCTGTGACCGTCTAGCATCCTCCCATCTCTCACTTCTCACTTACCGTGTGGGGTGTGTGTGTGTGTGTGGGGCGGGGGGGCAGTGAAAGACAATTCTCTCCAATTTGAGCTTTTGTCCTACCTCTGAAATGACAGGAAGGAGATGCCTGCCGTGTACACTGCTGCTGTGATGTATTCAGATGTATGCTTCCTAAACTGGGTTGCCATTTTGAGGAGAGGTTTTAATGCCTCAGGGTCTCCGGTGGGTGGTTTGTTGTGGTTTGTGTGGCATCTATTCAAAGTCCTTCCTATTGTCCATGCAAAACCCAGGTCTCAGGTGACCACACCGCCAAGGGAAAGAGAGGCTTTTATGTGTGTGTGTGTGTACGTGTGTGTGCGTCAGTGTGTGTGTTGTTGTGTGAGGGTCAGTATAAGTGTATCTGCTGGTGTGCGTGGGTGGGCACAACAATAGAGGACGAAAGAGAGAGTATAGCATTATTCACTATTTGAAATGAAGGTAAGAATGCCTTTACAATACCCATTTCATGTGTGATGTTACGACTGGAAGAAAGGTTCATATTGTAGCAAACCAGGGGAAAAACAGACCAGCCAATCCGGCACAGGGGGCGGGTCCATAGGCTCAGATTGGGGGAGGTGATAGAGGGAGTCTATCTGGCTGTTCAAGTGCTGCAGCCACTTGGCACATGGAACTGGTCACACCTGCAACCCATCAGGTGATCAGGGGAAGGCATTAAGGGAGCCAGCCAAAGGCCGCATGGGAGGAGAGTGAGGAACAAAGGACCAGAGAGGCAACACTGCAGGAGTTTTGTTCAGTAAGAAGACTGGAAAAAGGACTGACCTCTCGCTCTGCTCTAAACCCCCCACAGGGCAACACCGCATGAAGGCTGACAGACCCCGGACGGGAAGAATCCTGAGTTAGTTTGTCCCACTACCCTTTTCCTGGCCTCCTTAAAAGTGTCCTTTAAAGTGTCCTTCAAAGGACACTATGTTAAAGAGAACTGTCTCTTAGTGTCCTATTGTCATTGTGAATCTGGCTTTCAAGTCCCCTTGGTTGCTCTGGATAAGAGTGTCTGCTAAATGACTAAATGTGCTACAATGCAGAGACCATTTGAGCCCCTAGAGGTGACTTCAGGTAGGGAACCCCATCTCTTATCTGATAATCTCACAGTGTGTGGATGTGTTTGTATGTGTGGAGGGAGGGTGTGAGGGAGGTGGGGGAATCCACGCCATCTTGTGGAGGTGGGGCAGTGGGGGCTAAGGGGTGGGGGGGTGGTGGTGTATCGGGCTGGAAGAGACATTCTCCACTTCGCACCTCCTACCTCTGGGAGAGGGGCTGGAGGATCCACCCAAGAGGGGGACATGGGAACATTTCTAATTACCAGCCATAATTATAATCATGCCTGTACTCCACCAGCCTCTCTCTGGGCTCTGACACCTCCACTGCCGGGGTAGACAGCACTCACAAACACACACACACACACACACACACAGTTGCACACACACGTGCATGCATCGCACACATCAAGACAGTCGTTCAGTGACAGACACGCTAGCGCACACACACACACGCACGCACGCACACACCATGAAAACACACACAGAGCAGTAATCAGCATCCCGGCCTCATCACGGCAGTGGTGGGGAAGCTCGAGCAAGCAGCCACTTCAGGCAGTCTTCCCCAATCAGACACAGCTCTCCCTCCACCAGGGAGGGTGGCAGGGGTGTGGAACCCAGTAAACACTCTTATCTCCCCAGGACGCTGCGAGCTGCCGTGCAGCAGCATGGATGCAGCACAGCCGGCTATAGGAAGCGGCGTCTATGCAGCATGGTTTGATGGTGCGGTGCTCTGAGCGGCTGTTAGTTCGATTGCCGTCTCTCCCTGTTCTCCCTCCTCCTTGCTCTCTCGTTCCCTTTGTCTCTCTCCTCGTCCTCTCTCTGTGTCTCTTTCTCTCTCTTTCTCTCGCTACCTCTCTATCTCTCCATCCCCCCAGCTTTATCTGTAGCTCGCTATCTCGCCCCCCCCCCCGCCTCTCTCTCTGTGGATGAATAGTTATTGCCCAATTTTTGCTTCTGAAATTCTTCACTGCCCACTGCAGAGCCTACTGTTCATTTTAGAGCACACATAATGCCCTGCGGTACGACCAGTCTAGCATTAGGACCAGTGCAGTCCCAGCCAGGTATAAAACACCAAAAATATACTACTATTGCTTTGTATCTGTTGTTTCTTACAGTAGTGCAGTATGTGCTTAAAATGTGGTATATATGCTGGTGTAATGTTTTCTGGCTTGTTTTGAACTGCCTATGGGGATAGGGTTGGCACTATCGTAATGAACTGAAGACCAATCATCAGTAACACATTGTTAATGCATGTAATTACTAAATTGGATGTTACTGTACCTCCTCCCATTGGTGGATGTAGCGTATGAGCCTGGAGAGGCGGAGCAGACGCAGCAGGCTGAGGATCTTGGTGAAGCGGACGATCCTCAGCGCCCTCGCCGTCTTGTAGAAGTCCGAGTCGATGCGCGTCTCCACGATGAGGAAGATGTAGTCGACGGGGATGGAGGAGATGAAGTCCACCACGAACCAGCTCCTCAGGTACTTGATCTTGATCTGCTGCGGGTCCAGGACGATCTCCGTGTTGTCCTCCTTCACGATGCCCGTGCGGAAGTTGAGGACCAGGTCCATGAGGAAGAAGGTGTCGGAGACCACGTTGAAGACGATCCAGGGAGGCGTGTGCTCGTCCTTGAAGAAGGTGATGCCCACGGGGATGATGATCAGGTTCCCCACCATCAGCAGCAGCATGGTCAGGTCCCAGTAGAACCTGGACGGGGACACACACAGAGCCAAAGTCAGAACCTGAGTCAAGCCGAGTCAGAGGGAGAGTCGGAGTATGAAGAGTATGAATCAGAGTCAGAGTGAGATTCAGAGTGTGAATCAGAGTCAGAGTGAGAGTCAGAGTGTGAATCAGAGTCAGAGTGAGAGTCAGTGTGAATCAGAGTCAGAGTGAGATTCAGAGTGTGAATCAGAATCAGAGTCAGAGTGAGATTCAGAGTGTGAATCAGAGTCAGAGTGAGAGTCAGAGTGTGAATCAGAGTCAGAGTGAGAGTCAGAGTGTGAATCAGAGTCAGAGTGAGATTCAGAGTGTGAATGCGAGTCAGAGTCTGAATTAGAGTCACAGTGAGAGTCAGTGTGGTAAAGTTGTACTGTTGTGAACATCCTGAAGGATAGAGCTCCACAAACACCCAATGCCGATGTCTGTACACAAGCGTAGGACAATTCTGTTTTGTGTCTGTTGGTTGTTCTTCAACTCATATTACCTTATAAGTAAAAAAAAACCTTTGGTAAAACTTCAATGTTCTCATTGTCATATTACACACTTTATTAACGTTTTTATACCGTAAATCCCTCACTTTAGTGAAAGACCCCAGTACGTGTCTGTGGAATCACACAATCCAACCTACAAATGAGTCATTAGTTTACAGAGCTGTGTCCATTTGTAATACTGGTGACCCTATTATGGGTCTGTGTTATAGTTGACTATTGTATGACTCAGGACTTCATGAAAGAAAAATGCTCCACACACACACAACCTGATGAAAACTATTTGTCCTGCATTGTAAATCACAACTGTTGCCTGTGGC